>NW_027468564.1:45617491-45637491 GCF_046254945.1 Alosa pseudoharengus
TCTCTCTCCCTCTCTCTCTCTCTCTCTGTTCTTCGCTCTCTCTCTTCCCAGGAACCACCCCCAGCTCGCCCGTCAGCCTCCCCAAGTCGCCCACCTTCCCGTCGGTGTCGGGGACGTGGCAGGACGAGTGTTCCATCTGCTACGAGAACATGGTGGACACGGTGATCTACGCGTGTGGCCACATGTGCCTGTGCCACACCTGTGGCCTGCGGCTGAAGCGCATGTCCAACGCCTGCTGCCCCATCTGCAGGAGGCCCATCAAAGACATCATCAAGACCTACCGCAGCACATAGGACTGACTGGTGAAGGAAACACAATTTACCTTGAGAAGACTACAATTCCCATGATGCAACACGGGATTCATGGGATTTAGTCCTCCTCCCCTGGTTAAACAGACTCACTGATGATGCATGATGAACCCTGATACTCCAAGCAGCAGCACCCACAGTACCATGTCTATGTTGGAGTCCATTTTAGCTACCGCTGACTTCACAGTTTTTGAAGTTTTATTTGTTTTTGTTTGTTTCCTCTTTTGTAAACAATTCAGGGATTTTTGAGAACCTGTGGATATCAATTGGTTATTTCTCTTGGCCATGGGTTTGTGAAGGAGGATTTTTTTGTTTTGTTTATATATAGATTTTTTTTCTTTTTTGGATATTCAAGGACATTTCAAGGTGACTCAACAGCTTGGAAAGGTAGTGGTGATGCACATCAGTGAGCTGAACTCAGGAGAGGCCAGGGGTACGGACTGGTGAACTAGAACTTTTCCGCAGAGTGAAAGCACCACAGGAAAGGACAAAACAATAAAAAAAAACAGTGTGTATAATCTCAAGATATTCAGGTTCAAGTGTCTGATGTTTTAGAGAGTCAAACCAATATTTCCTTCTCTCTTTGAGCCATTGGAGACTGAAGTCTCTTTGATTTGTCTACTAAATGAATTTCTCTCAATCGGGATGTTATTTTTATGCCATTTTGTTAGTTAAAAATATATATATTTCTGGTTTTCAATTTGTCCTTTAAAACCAGTTCAGACGACATGTGTATATACACATACTGTAGATGTGTAAGTATAAGTGTGTATGTATATGTAGGTGCGTATTATACATATAAACTAACTAAGGTCACAATAATTATACTTCAGCAGGTCGCAACTTATGTCTGTGTCTTGCTGAGACCAATTGTTAAAGACAGTATGTCCATGGATCTATTTTTTCCCCTACACTGACACTGGTATAGGCTCACCTGATTGGACGATGCAGTTGCTTGCCCATCCCTCTGGGTGGGGCCGATCACACCCATGCGTCTGGGATTATTATGACGGCCCATCCTGCTGACAACGCCCAAAAAATCTAAAGGCCTCTGCCATCCCAACACCACCCCCCACCCACAATACTCTAGGAATTAATGGGTAGACATTCACCATATTTTTCTTTTCCTTTCAAAACAGCCCCCTTGCTCACAAAGCACTCATGACAAGAACATCACCATGGTTACAAGTTCGGAGCAGAGCAAAGACAGAAAAAAAAAATAATGGAAAAAGGGATCATTTGTTAGCAGTGGATGTTTTACTAGCAGAGAGAAAATAGCTAATCCATATTTCACCACATTCCCCTCAACCGAAATATGCCGTGTGTTGTAATGTAATAGATGAGGGTGACACAGAAAGCTTTGGAAGAGTGACTACTGAGAGAGAGGGGGAAAGGGCTTTCAACAGAGAGAGAGAGCAAGAGAGAGAGCAAGAGAGAGAGAGAAAGAGAGAGAGAAAGAGACAAAGAGAGAGGTATAAAAGTCACCTTATTAAAACCAGATTATTTCCATGCCAGTCTCAGGAGCAAGGGGTAGGGGGGATTGAAGAGTACTTTACATCAGGTCTCTGAATCAGGCTTCACCTTCCCTATAACCTTTCTCCAAGTCCAGATTACCTTCTTGAGACTTGGGAATTCTCAGCGGCTAATTATGAAAGAAAAAACAGAAACCCTTAGTGGTTTGCCAAGTGTGTGTGTGTATGAAGACATGGTCTGATAGGTCAGATTAAGGGGAGCACAGTTTTGACCTGCTTATCCTCAGTGAATGTGAACCACACAAGGACACACAATTCTTTATGATTTCCAGTGAGGTCATCAAAGTGCGACCAGTCAGTGGTGAAGTGACATAGTGACAAGGGCCTGGATGGAATAATGATTTGGCCATTTTAGGCAGCTGTGTTTGGATTTGTGTATGTGTGTGTGTGTGTGTGTGTGTGTGTGTGTGTGTGTGTGTGTTTACTCTGATTGGGAGAATCCATGCCCAACCACATCCACCTTCTTTCTCCCCTTGGCCTCAGAAGGGACCTCCGAAATAACTTCTGTGTAATATATATGGACATGGACAAAGCACCATATTCAGCCATAATGTTTTTCATCTTCAGAGCCCCCCCCCCCCCCCCCCCCAAACGCCTTGTTGTACTTAAATAATAGCTAATGATAGAAATACGATGAGTTTGAACTCTGCAAATTATGGTGATAGCACAACAATATTTTTTGGAAACATATACTTAATCAGGAGCCATTATTAACTCCCCCCAAACCCTTACCCCCACCCCACCCCACCCCACCCCTAAACACACACACACACACACACACACATTTTTTGCGCTTTGGTATGAAAACAACTTCATCTCATACATTTGAAGGTACGCTTGGTCATCTGACATTTCAATTGCAGTACGAGCCATCAGGGCCCAAAAAATAGCAAGGAGACAATATAGCCATATATACAGTACTTGTGTCTTCAGTCTGGGCTTAGACAGTGGCGGTAGCTTTCTCTAATGTAAAATACACACCATCCATCCATCCATCGCTGGGCTTGACTTCATGCTGCTATAGTATTTGCCTGGCAAACGCTATCAAAAAAAAATAGGTTCTTTGGATGTCATAATGTATACTCTGTGTTTCAAGATATACACTTTTTTGCTTGAGGTGTTCATTCACTTGAATGTTAATTTATGTCGGTTTATATATAGAGAAATGTCTATATATAGAGAGAAGAACAGGTGAACACTTAGACTCTTAGCAGTAGTACTGTGTTTGCCTAGCTTTTTGGCATTTGCAACTCTTTGGCTGATAATCATGATTGTATTTGTTTGTTTATCAACTCACTGGAGCCTCCAAGTTTTTTTTTTAAGTCTGGATGATACCCGGTGGAGAGAGGAGCAGTGGTGTCTTGTTCCCCACAGCAATACTTTAGTTGTTTCCAGCTGCTGGGCTTTTGCAGTGTAGTCAATCAGTAATTCATTGCACAGGGAAGGAGTTTAGCACAAAAAAACTTTATTTTTTTTATAATGTACAACCCCTCAGTTTCAGACAGGGTTTTTGTTCTAATTTTTGTTCAAGTGAATGAATGTGTGTGTGTGTGTGTGTGTGTGTGTGTGTGTGTTGTCACTTTATGAAGCTCCTTATTGATTGTACTTTTGTAAAAACCACGATTGATACGGTTCACGTCGTCACCTGTCTCTTTATTTCATGACTATTCTATGACCAAATGTTATTCTTATTCTATAAACGTGTTCAGATCCTGACCCTAAATTCATATACAGTAATTTATGGTAAATACTAGTAATGTAGTTATGCTGTAAAATAGGTTTATTTATTTTGTTTCGCATTGCTTTCCTGTCTGAGGTCATGTTGGAAACTATTTGGTTAGTCTGAATTATTGTGCGATCTTGGAGGCTGAGAAAAACAGAGGTGTGTTCAAAATTTGCAAACATCGGCGAACGTTTGCGAACAGTTTTCTGTTTGCCTTGAGTTCTTGACGAACGTTTGCGACCACTCACAAACAGTTTGAGGAGGTAGGCTAGTTCTCCACAAACAAACAGTAGAGCTGGGCAAAGTGTTAACGTAACAAGGGAATGTTTACACCAAATCGTTAAAATTGAACTGTTCAGAGAAAACACGAACATTTATCACTGTTTGCCAAATTTGAACGCACCTCTGATTTTGAGGTCCTGATTTACTCAAGTCTCAATTAGCCCTTTTAACACAAACTAATGAATACACATGTTAAATGAATGACAAAGTTAATTTAAATAAATATAATTGGACAGTGGGTGCATTAATTATGGCTGTATTTGCATATGTATAACATATTTTTCAATATTAATAATTTCCCTGCGCTTTTGTAAATCAGGACCAGATAGCAAACTGAAGACTTTGGCTTTTGTCCCAACTGTCCAATCAGTTGCGTGCTGTTTTATATCATGCTGCTCTCAGATTCTCTCTCTGATTGTGGTCGACCCTGTAATGTACTTTGTTTGTGTAACATGGATGCGCACGTGTGTGTGTGTGTGTGTGTACGTATGTGTGTATGACGGACTGTCTGAAGAGTGTTATCGTTACACCGGATTTAATTCCCATCCTTTACTTATATCCCAAGAAGATTTACTTTTCTCGATTGTTTGTCATTGTTGTTTGTTTTCATTATTGATGTTTTATTACTGTTCCCTTTTGTGAGGCTCTACATAAACAAATACACAAACATCTCAGTAAGCACTCAATTTCTCTAAACAAGCTTTTTAAGGACTAGAGCTTTCACACGTTCTCTCTCTCTTTCCATTATCCCACCCCCCTTCTTCCCCCTCAGGTGTGTGAATTAAAATAAGAAAAGAAAACACACTCCAGAGAGTTAAAAGAGGCGGCGTGTGTTTTCAAAATGTTCAGGCTGTTGTTTTTATCGGGGGAAATATTTGCTACCAAAACTCTCCCAGATGAGGCAGCAATATGGTGATAAAAGTTGCCTTAGTCCCTGCAGCTCAACAGAGGGACCAAATGAAATACTTATTGAAAAGAAATGGGTAAGCCAATAAATGAAATCCTCTCCTTTCGGTCTAGGGTGAGACAAATGTAGTGTCATTGTTGTCTTTTTTTTATAGAAAGAAGTAAAACCGGAAACTTCTCCGCTTTCTAATGAGGTCTGTCGCAACTCTGGTTGCTGTAACCGAAGCACTGTCCAAGCTGTGTATTTCTTTCTTTCTTTCTTTCTTTCTTTTTTATCTCTTCATTCTGTCAATCTCTAGTTTCCAAAGTGATGCATTTGTACGCTTTTTCTTCTGTTCAGTGTGAGTCAAAGACAATTGTGTCAATAAAAAAGAACAAAAACTATACACACAGCTGTACTGGTCTCCTTTTTTCCAATACCCCTCCAACAACACACACACACACACACACACACACACCAATGGCTGCACAAGAGCACAGCACAACAAGCTCAGTATCTCACAGATACTGTATAAAACCAGGCTCTGCACTCTTAAAACGAATGTATTGGAAACGACTCAAGCTGCTGTTGTCCCTATCTGGACACAGATGTGTGTTTAAAAAACGACTCAAGTTGTGTTGTTTTCAACACATTTCTTTTTAAGAGTGTGGGGAAAGCAGGCGGGGATGATGACCTTCCAACGACCTCTCCGGCTGCCCCCTCCGCTAGAAGCAGCCGATGGTTATCAGAGAGAAAGTAATGGCAGAACAGCACGGGAGAGGGCTGGTGGGAGTCGTAATAGTGGTCAACATGAGGTGCCATGACTCACGATGTAACCCTTCTAGAGTTTAATAGAGAGGGGGAGACAGCAGGAGAAGAGATAGAGAGAGAGGGAGGGAGGGAGAGAGAGAGGGAGAGAGCAGATGATAGAGGAGAGAATGGTAAAGGGAGGGAGGGAGGAAAAGAGAGGTAAAGGCAGGGAAGAAGATAGAGAGAGAGAGTCATTTATCATTAGTTTGGCCCGGCCGGCCCCAGAAGGGTTGAGTGGACACACATCAAGGCCTGATGTTGGAGAAAAGGGGAAGGAGCAGGATCTCCCATCACAACCCTCCTGACCCCCGGTAGGAGGGGAGAGGGGTTGGAAGGAAGGAACACACACACACACACACACACACTCAATCACCACCACCACCCTTTGCTGTTAAGAAGAGGGCAGACTCTGTCCTCCAGGTGAAATGGCACAGTTTCATCTTTCTCTCACATGAGGAGCTCAGGCAGAGAGGCTGTGGAGCAAAAGGAGACGCCGGTATGTGTGTGGAATGTGTTTCAATACTGCCACCTTGTGGATGTGGAAGTGTTTCAATACTGCCACCTTGTGGATGTGGAAGTGTTTCAATACTGCCACCTTGTGGATGTGGAAGTGTTTCAATACTGCCACCTTGTGGATGTGGAAGTGTTTCTGGTGAATGCCAGTCGGACTGAATAATTTTGCAGTATGCTCAGATGAATGAGATGTGATGTGCTTCCAGTTTAAAATGCATTGTTTTTATTGCATTTTTTACTTTATATTTTTTTTAAAAATTATAATGCTCAATGTATGGTTACGGTCACCCATCCTTTCTATCGACTGCAGAAACAACTTTAGCTGTTAGCTGACGCGACAGCAAGATTGCCAAGTTTTATAAGAAGTAGGCAGTCGCAGTAAGTTAGTAGTAAGCTTTTCCCCCCAAGAGAAATACAATAGTTTTACTATTGAAATGCCTTATTTGGAAACACACACACACACACACACACACATTTACCTCCCTAGTTGGTGGCTATCGAAGGGAATAGCTTGTTTCTGTTCTCCACCAATCACACAACCAATCCACATCACATGCATTTATCTCTATTTGTGAGGTGTTTTCACTCCCTCTGGTCTAGCGCACTCAATCTGCTGTTCAGCCACTGGAGATATGACCAATCAGACGCACCGCACCAAACCGCACGGCGGCTCCATGGAACATGAATGAGGACAAATCGGAGCATGGTCATGGGAACGAACGCAAAGGATGACATATGAATTCAGCAATATGTGGAGAATCCACTTTGGATACACAATAACCTCCACATGTCTTGATATCCACATAGGACTTATAGGTGATGTGTGGTGTGAGTGAGTGTGTGTGTGTGTGTGTAAGACATGCAAGACTTATAGGTGATGTGTGGTGTGTGTGTGAGTGTGTGTGTGTGTGTAAGACATGCAAGACTTACAGTATAGGTGTTGTATGGTGTGTGTGTGTGTGTGTGTGTGTGTGTGTGTGTGTGTGTGTGTGTGTGTGTGTGTGTGGGATCAGCAACAAAGACCGAACAACAGAATAATACATTTTTATATTTTTTTCTTTAGGGCAATGCAAGATACAATGTAAACATGATACAGAACAAAAACAACAACACAAATTAAGAAACAAAAGACAAAGCAAAAAAGATTTTCTTTTTTAATCTGTTTTTCTTTTTCTTTCTTTTTTTTTTTTTTTAAATGAGCCAAAAAGCTAAAACAAAAACACCCAAAGACCCATCTCCTGCTTACAAAAGGCACCACGTGGCGTCGGAAAGAGTGAGGCGGTGGGACACTCTTATGTCGACTAATCCAATGTTATGCCCCCATCCTCTTTCACAACACAAATAGTCTCAGGGAAGCCTATAAGCCCCTTTTCTCCAAAACAAGCCCCAAGTATTCATTATATTTCCACAACAATTGCCTCCACACTTGATTGACTCCCTTCTTGTTTGAAGCCATAATGGCCTTTGCTGTTTCAACTCGGGGCACACACACACACACACACACACACACACACACTGGAGCCTGCCTGGTGATGAGTCAGCTACCCTTTGAAAGCAGGGAACATGAAACGAACAATGTCCAAAAAAAAAAAAATCTATCCATTCCCATAATGCATAAATGTGATTCTTCAAAAAAAATGATACGAATATAGCACCGAGTATTGGTCCTTCTACAGTCATGATGGGGGACGTGCGTTGAGGCACGCTGGTGTTACGGAGGACGACGAGGACGACGAGGACTGCCACAGCACTGCCACTCCACCGGACAGCGACTCCGTATGATGACAAGCCTGACCATTAGCCACCCTCCTGCTTTTAACGTAAACGCTGGAACTGAACATGCTGCTAGGACGGTCAAGTTCTCATTTGGTGGGCCCTGACCTGGCATGACCCTGGATCTCTAGGCTGTAGACGCTAATGCAGACAGAAGGGGGTTCAGAGAACTAACTGAGTGAGGAAAAGTTGGAAATGAAAAGGTCACAAAATCAAACAGGTGCAAAGGAGTGCGAAGTTGCCCAGTAATGTTATGGGAAGCTATAGGCTACGATGTCACTTCTCCTCGTGCGGGATACTCAAACAGCAAAGCATTACGGCAGAAACCTCGACCGCATGTCCGTCAGTTTCACTGATGTAGACACCTTGAAATAAATAGATAAAACTCACACAACACAAACAAAACAAGCTACCGTGAAATAAAGAACAAAACAAAAAGTAAAACTAGGCTATATTAAAACCTACTGAAACTCTCCCTGTGTAACACACCCATCGCAGCCCCTCGAGCACACATACGACAACCTTCTTTCACACGACAATCTTAAAAACACCCTACTATTGCAACCACCCAAGGAAAAGCCAGACGAAATCACGACCCGTCAAACAGTCAGCTGTAGGCTATGAGCAAGACAATTATTAGGCTAGCCATGCCGTAATGATAATGAAAATCCTTTAGCTAAAATGAAATAAACTAGCCTTGGCCAGCTTGGCAGAAAATGTGTCCTACATAAATCTTGCCCTGTGGAGTCCTTTGTTTGAAATTAGTCCCCTCTCTATGACAGCATGCACAAGAGGCACTACATTCTAAAAAAAAAATCCAACAAGTTTACTTAGGTGGTGATTAAAGGAACATGTAATAATGTGTAATAATGGGATTTCATGGTGCCAAGCCACACACATCGACAATTCATTGGCAGGGACTATGACTGGGAGTGGATAGGAGTAGGGAAATGGGCAAATAAATGCTAATGCTACAGCCTACAGTCCAATACTGACTATCTGACTCTTGCCTCAGCGATCCTTCCTTCCAAGCCATACTTCACGAAACAGACCATCTTTGCTCCAACATTCTCATCAAACCTCCGCCAGACAATTCACAATATACACACACACACACACTTAGTCACTTAAATCTAATAGGATATTTTGCACTTTATACACACACTCTCTCTCTCTCACACACACACACCTCTAACTCTCCCCTCTCTGACCATTGTTTCTCATAGGAACGTTCTGTTAGATTCCTCAACTGACGTACAGCGACATGGTGGCAGTGAGTTCTGCGAACAAGGTAAGTGAAGCGTGAGCAAGCAACCCAGAAACACATCAGCTAAAAGCTTACAGAAGAAAACTGGACACCGACCACAGGCTAAGGTTCTTTGATTTTAGCCTTGGACAAAGGTCATACTGAGAGAGAAATTGAGAGAGAAATTGAGATTGAATGTAAGGAGGTTCCAGACACGAACAAACTGAATGGGATTGCTGTCTGTTACTAGAACTAGCCGCCTAGCAAACGTGGACTAATGCATGTGGCAAGCCATGGGAAGTCTTTTTCTGCTCCATAGCGTCAGTTCAGAGCAAATCGCAAAGTCCTCTTACTTCAAAGACCTGAGTTGGGATCTGTGTGTATCCGACAGCCATGGTAATGAGGAGACTGTGTGTGTGTGGTTACTAGGAGCCACATTGAAGGGTGTGTGTGTGTGTGTGTGTGTCTATCAGAGAGACCCATCACTTTGGCTGCGGCTCACACAACTGCTGGTCATAGTCTAGCGGGCATAGAGTAAGTGCCCGTGTGTAGCGGGCATAGAGTGAGTGCCCGTGTGTAGCGGGCATAGAGTGAGTGCCCGTATGTCTACGTCTTTGTAGAAAGAACACAGTGCACAGGGCTCTGAGTCGATTTAGGTCATACTTGTGAATTGGACTTCAATGACTGTGTCTCTCCATCTTTAGATGTTCTTTTAAACAGTTTACTAATTAGATTGGTGCTATGAAGGGTAGGTTTATATTGAACATGTCACGCCAATGACACTTCAAATTACCACTGACTGTAAAAGTTGAAGTTTGAGTTGACAAAAGAAAAAAAAAAAGGATTATTATTTCCCCCCGATTCAGGTGAGATGCCTATTGTCTATTGCACATTTCCTCGTTAATACATTTGAATCATGTCAACATACAAAAAGGGATAAAAAGCAGGAAAATAAAAAGATTAAATTACAAATATTTATGCAGACTGAGAGATAAAATAATGGTAAAAAAACAAAACAGACTTAAAGCTCATACACAATTAAATGCGGCTTAGAGGCCTAGCTAGACACACAACAGTTCCCTTGTAATTCGCAATACGCTTAAAGCAGTGTAAATTGAATTTAGTTAACAAAGACAAATTATTCCATTAATAGCGTTGTCGCGGGTCAACACAGGTCCATAATGCCTTCGTCAAAGGAAAAGATTTTGGGGACGTTCGTGAGACGGGGAAAGGGGTGATTCATTCAGCCGATTCTAAATGATAAAAGTACCAAAACAAGAACATAACTGATCATCACTTCTGGTGTTGCATCAGTACTAACCATTCAATTTAGCTCAACTGTAACTGTATGTTTTGGCGTTCTTTTTTTCTATTTAATCCTCATTGAAATTCACCTGTTGGGTGTTTTGACTTGATTGATTTCAATTTAGAAATACTCCAAATGAATTTGGTAGTGATTGTTAAACCCAATAAACAGTAACACAAAACAAAGAAATTATATAAAACAGGATCAGGCATTATGTATGGTTCAATAACAACAGAGGAAGTGTCCATTATTGCAAGAAGTTGCAGCACACAGCCTTAGAAAAAATAATTTGGAAAAGATGAAAAAGGCCAAATAAAGATACAAAAATGTTTTAGCTGCATTAATATTTGAAAACATTCAATTATCAAAATTTATTTGTTCATTCATTCGAGAGATGTGTCTCCAATGGTAGTTTCAGTGGAGGGCTGTTCAAGTTTTGTCAAAAAGCTTCTCCACCCACTGCTTTTGAGGAGCAAAAAATATATGCTGCAATAAGACGTTCCCACCACTAGGTGACACCAAATTGTCTCGGAATATGAGACTACTAGGTGACAACTACTGATGGGTAAAAACCCGGCAGGTCTGTGCAGAGGTATAAAAAAAATCAACAAAAATTAAATAATCCATAAATACAAAAAAGAGAACAAATTGTGTTCAATAAATAATGTGCTGAGTGAATGTACTGCATCTTTGTGTTAATGCATTTTTGAAAAAGAAAAATGCATTAACTCACAAAAAAATGAACCACTTCTTTCATTATTATTGTCCCTGTGTGATCACACAGCAACTGGAACAAAACAACATCTGCTTAAAAAAAGAATATAACTGCAATCTAGCAGGTACTTTTGTTTAATACTATAATACTGTCCAGCAGAAAATGGAAAAAAATAAAAGTTAGTGCTCTATCCAAATGTAGGAGCTCACACTATTTCATTAGAAAAATATTTCAGCAGTCTTGAACATCAGCCATTTGATAGACTCGATCATTTGGGCTCGATTTTGAGAATGCCATCTCAATAACTGCATGTTTCATGTAGAAGGAAGGTGGTAGATTGCCACTAAGGCCATGTCTGAATGGTAGCGTTGCCGCATATTACTGCTCTTAAAAAACAGGGATAGTTTTGCCAATTAGTTCTAACTGTCACATTTAGTTTAGTTTCTCATCCTTAAGATCGAAACAAAAACAATAAAAAAAAAAAAAAAGATTAGTTTCCCATTGCATAACTTCAACCACAAACTTAATACTGCCCAGCAATATTGTTATGTTGAAATTAACCCTTGCATATTGATGTGCTTTTCTTTGGGTAAGGATATCAAGTGCTTCCAGATAACTCAATTAAATATTTTTTTTTCTTATTTTCAGTTCTGAAACCTCGTTTGGGTAGTTTGATGAATACACTGTATTTCCAGTACCCACTAAAATAAATACTAAATCTATACAAATTAGCAAGACACGATGGTACTTCTGTTCGGCTCAATCACATTTTGGGCTTTCTGCTATGTAGGCCTACAAACTACTTCCCTGGGATTGACTGGCTAGTATCAATGGTTGTTTCCAGTATAGTTTTTCAATGTATGTCACAGCCATAAACGTGACAACACCTAACTAAAAGCAGCAAATATATACAGAGTTTTGTTTTGTCTGCAAATATCTTTTTCATGAAAAGAAAAAAAAAACAATTATACTACAACCTTTTTGTAAACTAACATTTGTTTCAAGACATGGGCAGATGTTTCAAAAAGACTCTCTTTTAACAAGACATGCTTCATGTCATTAGATCAGTTTATTTTTGTGTGCATTTATGAATGCATCATGATTCAATAAGAGTGTGCAGATTTCTGAATGGGATTTAGATGTGAATAATGATAACCAATTTGTTAAGCCTCAACACGACCTTCTAATCAGTGCAGCATCACGCGACATAAAAATGTCTAGACCTGCTTACTGTGGGCTGACATGTTTAGTGTGGATGTCACAAGAAAGCAGAAATACATCTCTAAGGAACACATGACAACAACAAAAAAACACTCAATGACATACAAAAAAATAACAATAAACATTATTTTTAACTTTAAAAAAGTACAGGAGATTAAAGTGTTTCTTTCCTGACTTCCTCTACTCATCCGTTGTTACCAAGTAACCATGACGACACAGGTAGGTTTGTTTTCATTGAGGATTGCATCAATAACATTCCACTTCATTGCATTGTGAATGACCTTATTGTATCGCCATTATGCTCCGCTATAGGGAACACTAACACATATTGTTTCTGATGTTATTTTTCTGTTTGTCTTTTTTTCTTTTGAAAGGTTAAATTGGTTTCAAAAATAGATATTTTTTGGTGATTTCCATGCACATAAATCTATGGCACAGTGTTTTTGATTTGGTACTGATGTTTGATTCACTGGTGAATGCTTGATAACTCTAGACAATCCACTGTCATTCAAAGAAGGCACCCATTTGGCATGAAAAGCAGGTATTTTGTGCAAGGATATCATCCTGCTTCAATGTAAGATATTATCTTTTTTTTAATGTAAACCCCATTTATAATGTTTTATTTATTTGTTTGTTTGTTTGTATGTATGTTTTACTCCCTCCCTCCCCCCTTCCCACATTCTCCAAACTGAAGACAATGTCTTTCCTGAAGTTTCACCAGGATGTATCATCCAACTTGCTCCGATCCCCAAAAAGTTTAGTTTAATCTTTGCAGTCGCACTGCACACGACTGCACGTGAACTGGATCATCGATAAATCCGCACGAAATGTGTCTCTCAATCAACGTAAGAACAAATACAACAACGAAAAATTTGGGTCTATTTTTGATTCAGTTCCGTAAATATACACAATGATCAAGTGTAAGGAAGGGAGGGAGGGGGGTGGGGACTAAGATTCTCTAGGCGGGGGAGGGGGGGCGGGAGCGGCGTGGTCACTTCTTGCGCTCCAGGTAATTGGAGGGGACCCAGCCCTTGCGGTTGTGGACGCCGTCCAGCACCTGGCAGTACCACCAGCCGTTGGGGTTCTTCTCCAGCACCTCCAGGCTGGTGCCCTCTGGGAAGCCCATGGTCTCCTCGTCGCCGCGGTACTCGGCGATGGACACGTAGACCTCGCGCAGCGTGTTGTGGATGAGCTGGGACTTCTCGATGGGCTTGGGTCTCACGGTGGACACGGGGATACCGTTCCGCTGGTGGCCTAAGGTGGCGGAACCGCCGATGGTGGCGGTGATGGTGGTGGTGCAGGTTCCGCCTCCTGGCGCGGCGGCGGCAGTGGCCGCCCGGCTCCTAGTGTCCAGGGTCGCTGACCCTCCTTGCGCCCGCGCGGTGGTGGTGAACGAGGAGTTCCGTCGCACGCCGACGGTGTTGGAGCGGATTCCGTCCGCGGCTCCCATGGACTCGTTGCGGCGCAGGGAGCCCGTGTTGGCGTGCATGTTGGTGTCCTTCACCGGCTGCGGCGGCGACACAAACACTGACTGGGGACGCACGGCCGCCTGTCTCACGCCGTTCCTCAGGCGCACCCCGACTCCGGCGCCCGTCCCCCCCAACCCGTTGGACAGCCCGATGCAGGGAGCGGCGGCGGTAGCGGTCGACCTGGTGAAGCCTCCCGGCGGCTTGGACGGTATGGGCGGCGTGTGGCGCTGCCGCTGGTTCAGGTTGTTCAGCGTCTGGACGTGCTGCTCGTTCTTCTCCAGGCTGTTGGACTTGGAGCCGCCGCCGCCGCCTCGGCTGCTCCTTCGGCTGCCGCCTCGGTCTCCCAGGTCCACCAGCGGGCAGTCGTAATCCGGCCCGGCGTCGTTGGCGGGGGGCTGCTGCTGCTGCTGCTGCCGCAGG
The DNA here is from genome assembly GCF_046254945.1 of Alosa pseudoharengus. Lineage (NCBI taxonomy): Eukaryota > Metazoa > Chordata > Actinopteri > Clupeiformes > Clupeidae > Alosa > Alosa pseudoharengus. The sequence continues at coordinate 45,631,696 of NW_027468564.1, forward strand.
GGCTCCAGGAAGTAGGTGGGCGCCCACCCCTCGTCGTGGCCCCAGCGCACGTACCACCAGCCGCTCTCCTGCCGCTCCAGCACCTCCACCTCCACGCCGGCCGGGAAGCTGACCTCCGAGTCCTGCGCGCGCTGGTAGGCGTCCGTGGTGCGGTAGAAGCAGGTGTCCAGGTCCGAGTCGCCGCCGCCGCCGCCGCCGCGGCTGCCCTTCGAGTAGATGCTGGACAGGTCGGAGGTGCTGCGCGACGAGGCCGAGGAGTCCTCGGACGACACCACCGAGGCCGTCTCCGAGTCCTCGCCTCCGCGGCCGCCGGGCCTGAGGGCGGCGTGGCGCAGTAGCGTGCCCGTGGGCCGCAGCTGCCGCCGCAGGGTGCTGATGTCCATCCGCTCGGGGCTCTGCGGCTCCGACTTGGCGGACAGCAGCGGCTTGGGCCGGACCACGGGCTTGGGTCGGGCCGAGGAGGGGCTCTGGTGGGCCGAGTGTGCTGCGTCCTCGTCCGCCGGTCCGCTTCGCCGGGCGCTCATCTGCCGGCGGAAGCCGCGGCCCGACTCGTCGGAGGAAGACCTGGGGCTGGTCTCCTCGGCGCGGCTCAGGGACTGGCTGCGGCTCAGATCCGGGGGCACCTTTCGGAGCGGCCTGCCGCCGCTTCCGGGGGACGAGGAGACGGACACCGAGACCCCGCCTTGGAACTTGCGCGCCAGAGGGGACGAGGAGGACGAAAGTGGGCCTTTGGGGGAGTCCGAGTCCACGCCGCTGGAGTCCCTCGCGGAGGCGAACTCGTCGGACGAGAACGGACGGAAGCCGTCGTTCTCGTAGATGGACTCCTCGCGGCAGATGTCCTCCAGGGACTCTCCGACCCTGAAGGGGGAGCTCTTCTGGGACGCCGAGGGCGAATCCTTCCCCAGGGGGGACGAGTACTTCCCATGAGGGGCGCCGTTCGTCCGCACCTCCGCCGAGCACTCGCCCTTCAGGGAGTCCGTGTCCGACTCGAGGTCGAACCCGATGGCCGGGACGTCGTACTCGGGTTCCTCGTACACGGGCCGGCTGGGGGACTCGGGCGCTTTGGACGAGGACGAGCCGCAGAGCGAGGACGTGTCCTCGGCCGAGTCCTGCTTCTTGACCGGTGGGGCCGGGGGAGGGACCTTCGGCCGGGTCAGCGTGCTGGTCCGGCGGCTGAGGTTGGGCTTCTTGCGCTTGTCGATGTATGAGCAGGGAGCCCAGCCTTCTGTCTCGCCGATCTGCACGTACCACCAACCGCCAGAGTTCTTCTCGATCACCTGCGGACAGGTCAAATGAAACTCCTGGTCAGAACGGCGCCATCTTTATCACGTTAAGATTGATCTAGGTTGATTTCTCTTCATTCTGTTGAAGACTAACAGACCAGGCATACTGGGGCACGTTTCCCAAAACCATAATTGCTAACTAAGTTAGCAACTTTGTTGGTTGCAATGCAATTTCCCATTGCCAACCAACTAAGTTGCTAACAGACCCCAGATCAGTCTATCTCTTTTCATTCCTTAGTGAAATAAACCAGAAGTTATTTATGACACAAGGGCCAGGCAGACAGTCAGTGTGGCGGTGGTATGTCATTTTATAACACATGCAATCCTTCTTTAAGGACATCTGCGCTAACTCAGACCTTACAAATCTTTACAAAACAACAAAAGTACCTAAGCAGGCTAATCCTATGTTTATCAGTTTAGATTGATCAGTGAGTTGTTTTTTATTCAAGACTCAAGCTCATATGGTTGAAGAATATAAGAATATAAGACTAAGTCTATCCTATCGACTGAACCTTAACATTCCTAGACTGGACTAATCCGTCTATTCATGAGTCACACAATCCGCCAGCAATCAGTTTGTTCCATGCATTTGTGTGCAGCAGCAATGTGCGAAACACCAATCCTTTTAGACTCAAAAGAAAGTATCTCACAAAAAGAACTCAACCAGGCCATAAAACATTCCACTTTCTTTCCAAATATCAAAAATGAGCTACACTACCAACACCAAGTGAAGTGATTTAAACAAACAAACAAAAAAAAGCACATACATCAGCCTTTTGTCCTCCACGGAAGCTGATGCCGTCTGAGATGCTGGACTGGAACTCGGCGATGGTGTAGTACTCTGCTTCCACAGTAGGGGGCTCTGGTGGCTTGGGCAAGTGCAAGCCCTGCAAACAATCGAACAAAAATAAAGAGCTCATCAGCAAAGAATGTGCTGTTTGAAAATTCATGGGATGTAAATATGATTTAGAGCGATTCCTGCGACACGGTCTAAAACCCTGTGACGCTGAGAGGAAAGGCATAAATTACCAAGTTTGCGTCTCGACGGGGAGGAGGCTTCTGACGTAGGTTTGGAGAACCTGGAATTTGGATACATACATGTATACCATCAACTGTTTGTTCCCTTTGACCTGCTTGTGTCAGAGCAGTTAGTATATTAAACACTACAATCATGCATATATATATATATTGGAGTCAAACCCTTAGTTGAGATATGTTTAGTGTACGTTCGTACGGTTGTAGTTGCAAAACCATTCTGGACCAACTGCACAAACGTTAATGAAAACACATGCCAAAGGCTGTTCATGATTATTCACAGTCAGGGTAAATTAGGTCTTAGTTTACAAACATCACACCTCAAACACATTTACGCCTCAAACAGCTTACCTATTGCGTCAAAGCCTATTTAAAGAGACAATAGGAATTAAACTAAACACAATTGTACAGCCAACATAAAAACAAAGTCACAAATCCTGCATAATGGTTTAGGAGAGACTATCACTTCAAGACCGAGCTACTGAATACCACAAAAAAAAACACAACCACTTTTTAAATCTTAAACTTTTTATGTTAACATGATAATAATCAAATAATATGAAACCTGAACAGTAAGCTTCCCTCTAGACATACCTTCATGAACTAAGTAAATGTGCATATTTCACATATTGTGCATATCACACATATCTTTGAGAGGATACCTCTCAAGAATCAAACAGCTCAGCCCTACACTCCCCCACCACAGCCCACAGCCCTACATAACCCAACACTCCCCCACCACAGCCCTACATAACCCAACACTCCCCCACCACACCCCACAGCCCTACATAACCCAACACTACCCCACCACAGCCCTACATAACCCAACACTCCCCCACCACACCGCATAGCCCTACATAACCCAACACTCCCCCACCGAAGCCCACAGCCCTACATAACCCAACACTCCCCCACCACAGCCCACAGCCCTACATAACCCAACACTCCCCCACCACAGCCCACAGCCCTACATAACCCAACACTCCCCCACCACAGCCCACAGCCCTACATAACCCAACACTCCCCCACCACAGCCCACAGCCCTACATAACCCAACACTCCCCCACCACACTCCTCTGTCTCTGACTCACCGATCTCCACCCTGTGTGGAGCCACGCGTGCGATGGCCGGGGAGGCCGGCTCGACCCTGGGTTTGCTGCTGCTCACGCTGCTGTCCGGCAGGGCTGTCGGAGCGGGCGCTCCAGAGATCCCAGCCCCGAGGGGTCCGGTGGTGCCGCCGCCACCCGCGGTCCCAGTGCCAGCTCCGGAGGCCTCGGCGGCGCCGACGGGGATGGGCAGGCTGATCTCGCTCTTGGAGATGTGGCGCTCGGGCGTGACGTCACCGCTGCCGCCGCCGCTGACGCCGCCTCCGTCCGTCTGGACGTCCTTCTCGCTGACGGACTTCTTGTTGAGCAGGTTGCTGATCTCCATGATGTTCCCGATGATCTCCACGGGCCCCGTCAGGGTCTTCTTCCTCGGCGAGAAGTCCTCCTTCATCTTCTTCAGGTACGAGGCCGGGGCCCAGCCCTCCTTCCCCTGGTACCTGTTCACCGGGAACGCAAGCAGCCACGAAGGGACGTTAGCACAATCGCTACCGTGCACATGCCTATTACTAGCCCACACACATGCCAATGTTTTCCCCACTCAAAAGCCCAAGTTCAAAATATCCCCACACAGACGAAACAAAACCACTGGTCCCAGAGCAGTCGTTTGAATTAAGAAATACTGCCCTCACTTGAGAACTGAAATATGAACGCACAAGCTCTGTAAGAACTATTAGTATGTAGAGAATCTACTGGTCTATTGTGTTTCCATTGTTGTTGTTGTTGCTGTTGCGTTTTGGAGTTTGGTCGAGGAGGGACTTAGAGGGGGACGTTCCTAACAGTGCAGGCTATTGAGAGAGCAGGAAGCATGTGACCACTATCAGCACGAGCCCAACACAGCATCAGAGCTCAGCTCAGCTTACATGGAGAGCACAACAAACACACGCAGGCATGTCTCTAATTAAGTCATACTCACAGAGAGAGAGAGAGAGGGAGAGGGGGGAACAGAGAGAGAGAGAGAGAGAGGGAGAGAGAGAGAGAGAGAGAGAGAGAGAGAGAGAGAGAGAGAGGGAGAGGGTGAAAGAGAGCAGGCAAAAGAGAAGGAGGGAGAGAGTAGGAGAGAGGGGGAGAGAGAGGAAGGGGGGATGTTACATCTGTTTGTGTGTTTAAGTGAGAAACAGGAAGAGAGAGAGAGAGAGAGAGAGAGAGAGAGAGAAAGAGAGAGAGAGACAGACAGAAAGACAGACAGAGTGTATGGAATGTTGATGGTAAAACCTGGAGGACATGAGCAGAGTGTGGTTTCGTTTGAGTCACCAACTCCTCACCTGATATACCACCAGCCCTCCAAGTTCTTTTGCATGACCTCCACGGTTGCTCCTTTCTCAAACCCGATCTCGTCCTTCCCTTGGCTGGTGTAGGGCTGCACCGTCACATACTTCTCCTCTGTGAGAACCACATGAGAACATGGGGAGAACATTAGAGACTGCACTTTTCCTATGTGGGAACCACGACAGAACATGAGGAGAACATTAGAGACTGCACTTTTCCTATGTGGGAACCACAACAGAACATGGAGAGAAAGTTAGAGACTGTATTTCTCCTCTGTGGGAACCACAGGAGAACACTATCAGAACTTCAGATACTGTATTTTCATATTTAAGAACCAAAAGAGAACCCAAGTAGAACTTTAAAGACTGAACGTATTTTCTGTGGGAAGCGCAACCGAGCATACTGAGGATGTTAGAAAGTGGAGGAATGAAATAAGGAGTTTGTTTGTGGAAGTCAACAGCACTTCCTGTGCTAAAACAAACCAGCAACAGTGTTTCATCTCTGAAAAAATGTTTTCCCAAAGGGGTTGTGCAATATTACAACGCAGACATTAGGACATGAACGCATCGACATTGACAACAACAACTCAGCTCTGAGATTCAGATATTATACAATTTACATTTACATGTATTCATATAGCAGACGCTTTTTCCAAAGCAACATACAAATGTCAGCTATATTACATTGTCCCAGGATCAACTTGGGTTTAAATGCCTTGCTCAAGGGCTAAACGCTGGAAGCCGGGAATTTAACCCACAACTTTTCTGGCTACTGTACGCTAGCCCAGCTCCTTAACCACTACGTTCCCACCACCCATTTCATCTTCATTTTACATTTTAAATTAGAGGGATCCTGAAATGTAGTGCGATATGACATCTTTAGCTTCTTTACCTATAGGCATAGCCATTAGTGGACAACAATGAAACCAGGAACACAACCAGCGTCCTGTCAGTGAATGACCAGTACAAGCTGAAAGTTCTTTCTCAGTGTATGACTACATGAAAAAGTATGTAGAGCGGACCAATCAGCATGCTTATCAGTGTAGAGCTGATAACCCTCCCAGGAGGCAGCATCGCCACGGTGATCTTAGAGTCCTTCTTGGCAGT
>NW_027468564.1:45651662-45656662 GCF_046254945.1 Alosa pseudoharengus
CTCAGGAAGCTTCAGCATATGTAATCAAACAGTAGTGTTATCTGTAGCATCAGTACAGTATCGGCTCTAACACACAAGCTGTGGGGCAGGATGGATTGGTCACAGAGATTTCAAATGTGAGTGGTGTCCAGATGTCCTCGGCGTCGCTGTAAACACTGCCAAACGGTGACGGCAAGAAATCCAAAGATGGAGGATCATCCAATCACAATCACAATCACAATCACAATCACAATCACAATCACAAGCAAACCAGATGTGCTTGTGTTAACACACAATTGACAAGATGGTCAAACAAGATGCCTTTCAGTTCAGTTTTTTTTTTTTTTTTTTGAGTGATATTTGGGGAACGGTGGACATATCAAAAAAAAAAAACTTTAAAGACTTTAAAGTCAAGTGTAAACGTATGGTGTTTATTTCCTGTATTACAGTTACCATGGCAATGGGGAAACTATGTGTCGTTTAGAGTAGCTAGAGTGGGGGAAGCGTGCATGTGTGTGTGTGTGTTTGTGTGTGTGTGTGTGTGTGTGTGTGTGTGTGTGTGTGTGTGTGTGTGTGTGTGTGTGTGCAGCTGTAAAAAGTCAGCCACCAGATCTGTGCGCCAAATCAAAAATGGCCGGGCTGATTGGGAGCACATTGCTGGGGCCAAGCTGGTGGCGGCCATGTTGTTCCAACAGGTTCCAGTCATCAAACAATGTTTTGGATGGCACTGACCCCAGAGCAGCCATCACCCCCACCCATCAGGGAGGGAAAGCAATCCCACAAGGCTTTGCACTGAGAGGACAGCTCAGGCGACTTCACTGACAGATGGACGAGAGAGAGAGAGAGAGAGAGAGAGGGGAGAGAGAGAGGGAGAGAGAGAAAGAACGAGTGCAAACATGCCAACTAACGCATACTACATGAGTGTTCATTTCCTGCCTGAATCAGAGCTCTTTATGGAGCCGCACAGGTGCAAGCCCCCCCAACACACACACACACACACACCCTTCAAAAAAGAGGGGCAATAAAAAAGAAACGTACCCATGTAACTGAATGAGCTTCTACTTTAATGGCCAAAGGCTCAGTTTCGACCTACTTTCCAGCTCCTCTGTAAATGGTACCAAGAAAGAGAGAAAGCCCAGTGACATGGCACTAGTAAATATCAGATGTTGCCACTGGCCTCTGGGTAATGTAGTTTTATGAGTAGTAGTGTAGTTCTGTGTGACTGTGGGTCAGTGGTCCTTGTGAGGCCGGATGAGGTCAGAGCCAATAACACAAGGGTCATTGTGTCGGACGTCTCCAAGCTGCGGAATTTAGAGCCTGGCACAAAGACACACACGCGCGCACACACAGACACACACACACACACACACACAGAGGAAGAAAGATAGAGCGTGCAACAAAGAATCACAACAAAGAATCAGAGAAAAAGACAACGATCCAGAGAAAGACATGATGGGATGAAAGTAAAAGTATGGGGGGATGGAAAAAAAGGAGAGAGACAAGGAAAGGGAGAGAGAGAGAGAAAGAGAGAGAACAGATGTTTGGCTAGGAGATCAAAGCCCCTGTGTTCACACACACACACACACACACACACACACACACACACACACACACACACACACACACACACACACACACACACACACACACACACACACACACACACACATTCCCCATCTGAGACACGACCAAAAAAGAAAAGGAAAAAAAAATGAAGAACTGGCCTTTTTACTTTCTTTAGTAAGATGAGATGCTTCACTATCTACAACATGTCACTGACACACTGACACATTAAAAGACAGCGACGGCTAGGCTGTTGGCTCAGCCAATCAGATTGTTTCTCATTTATTTTCTCATTTCTCTCCGTCTCTTTCTCTCCATCTCTCCCTCTCCCTCCCTCCCTCGTTCCAGAACCATGCGGAGTAAATGATTTGAACAGGATGTGGCCCTCCTAACTCTTGTCGAGCGAGCGTTTACATTCTGCAGAGTTAGCAGAAGTGCAACATTGACGGAGAAAGAGAGAGGCAGGCTAAAAATTAGAGAAAGAAAGAGAGGGAGAGGGGAGAGAGAGAGGGTGAAGGGGGCAGAGGAGAAAAATGTTTAAAAGAGAAGAGGGAGAGGGGATAGAAAGTCTGAGTGAAAGAGAGAGAGAGAGAGAGAGAGAGACAGAAGAAAGAGGGAGAGATGGAGAGAGGAAAACACAGACTCAGACTCAGAAACAGAAGAAAGAAAATAGGACAAGGAGGGCCATGGAAGTCGCAGACAAGAGCTGCTAAGGGGAAAAAAGCTCCAATTCCCCCCCCCCCCCCCCCCCCCCCCCACACACACACACACACATACCTCCCTCAACCAGACCAGACCCCCCCACCCCCAGCCCCCTCCCAATCTCTCTTCCTGTACAGCAGGGGCCCACATTGACACTGGGCGAGAGGAGAGTCACAGCCAGGAGCCCTGTACCTGACAACACAGCACTCTCTCTCTCTCTCTCTCTCTCTCTCTCTCTCTCTCTCTCTCTGTCTGTCTGTCTGTCTGTCTGTCTCTCTCTCTCTCTCTCTCTCTCTCTCTCTCCCTCTCTCTCTCTCACTCTCTCCTTGCTTTATGGTTCAGTAGAGCTCACTACCATGCATCTCTCTGTCTCTCTTTTTGTCCTTCTTTCTCCGTCTCTCTCTCAATTCAATTTAAGGTTGATTTATTAGCATGACTGTAAGTAAGTACAGTGTTGCCAAAGCACAATTAAAACAGCATAACAATTAGAACATTGACAGCATTCTCTCTCTCTTTCTCTCTCAGCGAGCTGCCGAAAAGGGAGCTTTAGCATCTTAGGTCGTGATGTATGGCAGGATCTCTTAACGCATGCCTTGTTCTTATTCCGTATTGGTCTCTCTCACGCTCGGAGGACCAATGACAGAGAGGCGATGCTGGCCAGTGTTCAAGCGCTGAAGCTGTCAGAAGTGTTTATGCCAAAATGAACGATGAATGGGATAAAATAAAAACATATCTGAGTTTGTTTGGGGAGATAGAGAGAGATAGAGAAATGGGTGTCACCAGGTGTCATTTGAAAAAAAAAAAAACAATAAAATGTAAAATATTATTGGCCTCGTTACCCAGCCTTTTGGGAGTAGAGGCATTAGTTCCAAAGTCTGAGATTTCCAGACAGACACATCAAAAGGGAGTCGCTCATCTCAAGTTCAGCCAGGCCCAAGCGTTGAGGGGGGGGGCTCCAAAAGTCATCCGACACGGCAGCTTTCCGGCACTTTCTGGTGAAATGTCACGTCTCCTTTCATCCTGATAGTATTTTTCTCCCTCTTGAAAAAAATAAAATGTTGATCCTGGTTGTTCACTCACAGTCACTGCATATGGCCACAAAGAGGAGAGGAAAATAAGGGGTTTGAATGCGGGGGAGGTGTGTGTGTGTGTCTGTGTGTGTGTCTGTGTGCTCCATTTTCCACCAGCATAAAAATGTGAGCATTAGGAGGCAAGGTGTGTGTGTGTCTCCATGTGTGCTGGGCTTTCCACAGGAAGACTATATCAAAGAGAGTGGGCATGGGGACCTCATGTTGACCAAACAGCATGCTCGGCGAGACTACTACACCTACACACACACACACACACACACACACACACACACACACACACACACACACACACACACACACACACACACACACACACACACACACACACACACACACACACACACACACACACACACACACACACACACACACACACACACACACACACACACACACACACACACACACACACACACACACACACACACACATCTCTTCATGAGGAGCCAGGCTGGTGGGGTCCATTACGGATTAAATGCATGTTTGCACGGTTGAATGGAGCCATGTGTGCGTGCCGGCAAATGAAAGAGGGGGGCCTTCAGCAGAGGCACGTCCAAAGCCATTTAGAGGGCCCTCAAACAGCATGCATGCATATATATGCACGCCTTTGCGGCCATTAACATGCAAAATGCGTAACTGAGACGGATTGCTCTGTTGTTCTTTATTCCTGCTTTTTTCCTTTTGTTCTCGAGATCAAGTCGTCCTCTGTCATGAGAGGTTTGGATCTGAGATTTCCTGAGGCTGAACAGAGACAGAGACAGAGAGAGAGAGAGAGAGAGAGAGAGAGAGAGAGAGAGAGAGAGAGAGAGAGAGAGAGAGAAAGAGAGAGATCGTCATGCCTGCAGTTGCACCGTTTGCGTGTGCTGGACATCACAAATTCTCTTTCAAACCGAAACCATCCATCGTCTCTCTTCTGTGTTTTAGGATTCAAGGCTGCATGCCTCCCCACCCCCCCACCCAAAAAAAACAAAAAAAAACCTCCAGCACTGCACGTAGCTTCCCGGCTCTACTCCAGCACTGCACGTAGCTTCCCGGCTCTACTCCAGGTCGATTGGCTGTACAGATGGGATGCAGAGATGTCCAGGAGACCGACACCTCAGAAGCCACACACAAGTGGATAAACAAGTGGAAGGTCACCTCAGTGGCTCCTCTGCATCTTTTACAGAGCGCGGGCAGTGCACTCAGCAGCTCTGATAGGCCCTCTGAAATTACCAGCCATCTCTGAGGCCCCAACCTTGGAAGCGCTGCTGGGTGCTAAATGACATATAGTGCTGTTTGAGGCGGCCGTTTACATTTATGGGTTTAGCAGACGCTAAGGCTATACCCAGATCGACTTACAGTACGAATATATTCTTTTTATTAGAGGCCTATGTGTTCCCGATGGCAATCAAATCAGTGGTTCCCCATGTGCATCTTGAGCAAACAGTCGAATCACCGCCGAGATGCTAAATTACCTTAAGTGCTGTTCGATGCTTCCGTTAACATTTGCCGATTTCGCAGTGAGTCGCACCCAGTGTACACGGTACATAAATACGCCTTCATCATTAGCCTCTGTGCGTTCTGTAGGTATCAAAACCATCATGGCGGTGCTGGAAGCACCTTGCGTTAACAGGCAAGCCGCCACTGAGATGCTAAATTAACAAAAACACGTGCAGATGCGGAATG
>NW_027468564.1:45661662-45671662 GCF_046254945.1 Alosa pseudoharengus
ATGGGGAGAACAAAGTTCAAGGCACCGCTGAACCAAGTGAACCTGAGACGGAGTGCCCAGTTTCCATCTGGGTCATTCACCAGCAGCGTCTTTGCCCACATCTCCACAAAAGGGGAGAAAGCACACATTACAAAAGTTCACACAGGACTCGACCGGAGGGGTTGGAATTTGGTCTGGGCTGAGTGGAAAACAGCATTTAACTGTCACTTGACTTGACACTAACTCTCCAGTCATGCAAGTCAAAGCTAAACTGTTTCACAGAAACGTTGGGATCTTTCACACAAAACTTCTTTATGTATATATATATATATATATATATATATATATTCACAATCTTGTCAATAGCGTATATATATATATATATATATATATACGCTATTGACAAGATTGTTTAGCAGAAACTGAACACACTTTCTCACACTCACTTGCTCATTTCTCCTGACGTTTGTGCTGAGTGTACTCTTTCATAACTAACAAGAGGTCTGGTCTGTTTCTCGACTGTCTTTTGCAGTTTCGCCTGCCCCCCTCTACCCCCACACGTTTTTCTCTCTCTCTCTCTCCCTCTCTCTCTCTCTCTCTCTCTCTCTCTCTCTCTGCATGCTTTGTTGTTGAGCTCAGCTAATGTAAAAGCTCCATCACTTCTGTAAGGCTGTGGTGGAGATGTGCAAGCATTCTCCAAGCGCAAGACAACTGTCTGGCCCAAGGCCGGGCACCCTCCTGGGGGGGCCAGGAAGACGCTGGTCTGGGCGGGCCGCCTCCTGGCCAAAGCTGCCCTCCAGGTGGAGCCAAGAACCAGTGTGGAGATTGGAAAAGGGGAGGGGGGTGGGGGGGGTGAGAGAAAGTGTGTGTGTGTGTGTGTGTGTGTGGGGGGGGGGTCGGGACGAAGGAGGAAAGGAGAAGAAAAAATGAAGAAAAAGGGGGGCTGTTGAGGACAAAGAATGGGGGAGGAAAAAAGACATGGAAAACATTTGGAGAGAGAGAGAGAGAGAGAGAGAGAGAGAGGGAGGGAGAGAGAGAGAGAGAGATGGTGTCCCTGCTGCTAAGGGTGCTGTGTGTACACAGCATTTAGTGTCTGTAATGCTGCAATTCAACTAACAACTTTGGTCTTTGCATGTGAAGAAACAGCCATGTGAAACAGCCATGTGAAACAGCCATGTGAAACAGCCATGTGAAACAGCCAAAAGTGAATAAGCACAGACTCCGTTTCTTTGTGTGTGTGAGTAGCGTGAGGCAGTATGACAAAAACAGTGATGTATTCTGGCACATAATTTTTCTGTCAACAATGTCAAGCAAGCATACTTCAAATGGAGAGGTCACTACCCCAAACACGCATACACACACACACATGCACGCACGCACGCACAGGAGCACACACATACTGTACACACACACAGACACACACACACACACACACACACACACACACACACACACACACACAAAGCGTTTCGAAGTGAAGTGAAGTGAAGTGAAGGGCACTCACCGCTCTCGCTCTTCTCGATCACCTCCACGAGCTCGCCAGCCTGCAGGCTGATCTCGGAGTTCTCCTGCCGCTCGTAGCTGGCCACGGCCACGTACTGCTCCAGCACCATGGGATCTCCGCTCTCCAGCCCTGCCGACACCGCCGACGAGGAGCCAGCCGAGGTGGACGCAGCCGAGGAGGAGGAGGAGGAGGAGGAAGAGGAGGAGGAGGAGGAAGGGAAGAAACATGCCGTCAGCCAGCTGCCTGCCACCGCCCCCCGTGCGCGTCCCCCACCACCACCACCACCGCCGCCCGTCCCGCAACCACGGCCGTGACCGCGAGCACCCCCGCCACCGATGGTGCCGCCACCACCACCGCTGCCGCGTGGCCCGTAAGTCGCCATGGCGTCGGCGTCCCTGTTGCCGCCGGCGCCGCCGTCACCTCGGTCGCCCGTGCGTTTCCCTCCCGCCCGCTGGAGATCGGCAGCCAATCACAGGTCAAGCTGGGTTCCTCGCTGCATAGTAATCCCAAGCGTTTGGCCATACGGCTCTCGGACGCCACTGGCCTCAGTGCCCCCGGGCAGAGTGGCATTTGAAGGGGGGAAGAGAGGAGAAAAAGAGGAGCATGGAAGAGAAGGGTTGGGGGGGGGGGGAGCGTTTCTTTGTTTATTTTGAAAAGGTCCCTTTCGGAGAGGCCACGATGTCGTCCGGCACGGAGGAATTCCGTTGACGGGCCTCCATGGTACACGTTAGCCAGCCACGACGGCGGGAATACGGGGGGAAAAAAAAAGAAAAAAAAAAGAAAAAAACATCGGCGCCGAACACGAGACAGAGACGAAAGCGCTAGCGTGGATGGAGTGAGTGAGTGACTGAACGAGGGGAGCGAGGGGAGAAAATGCACCAGAGACACAGCTAGCGACAGAGAGAGAGAGACAGAGAGAGAGACAGAGAGAGAGTTGCAGATAGAGTGAGAGAGGGAAGGAGAGCGACAGCGACAGAGAGAGAGAGAGAAAGAGAGAGAGAGAGAGAGAGAGAGGGATAGAAGGGTAGGAGCGAGGAGCTGTTGCTTCTACTAGAGGTATGGGGATGTGATTCGGGAGTGGAGCGTAGGAGAAGTTTCCCCTGGAAAATAAACACTGATTCTGTGGCAGGCCTCCCTTCTCTTCTCTCCTCCTCTCTCTCTCTCTCTCTCTCACTCTTTCCCCTCCTCTTCTCTCGCCCTGGGGAGGCAGCCGTTGGCCAGGAGTGGGGAGTGGGGAGAGGAGGAGGGGTCAGAGGGAAAGAGGAGGAGGGGATAGGGGGGGTCTTGAACACGCCTATCATACGAGACTCCACTCCAGGCCTTAAATAGAAACATATGAGTGGGCCGAAGCAGAGGGAAGAGGGAGAGAGAGAGAGAGAGAAAGAGAGAGAGGAAGAGAGAGAGATATGTGGGGAGGCAGGGCCTATGTTTATGTGAAACACAAGAAAGCATTTTGCTGCACTTTTCCCTCTCCCTCTCTTTCTCTCTCTACCCCCCTCTCTCTTTCTCTCCCTCGCTCTGGTTTAACCTTTTCACCGCCAGCCGTGACTTCATTTTTGGGAGTTCAGCGACTGTATGCTAGCTTGCTTGGTGACGTCAGTGCCGTGACTCAGTTACTGGTGGTTTTGAACTATTTCACATGCCAGAATGGGATTTGTGACAATGGATGTGTACTTAATGTGCGTGGCTATGGCTTTCTATTTAGTTCCTAATGTGCGTGGCTATGGCTTTCTATTTAGTTCCTGGAGAGATAGAAACAGATGTTGAGGAACTGTCAGCCCCCCCGCAATGCTTTTGTGGAAAGAAAATATTGCAAAGTAGCAAAACACAAGTGGGAGGCCCAGACGACCATCAACACGGACATATATTTATGGTTTTTGAGCTTATGTTTTATGGTTTTCTCCGGGAGACCGCACCACACCACCACCAGAAGTGTCTCTTCTGCAGCCCTATGGGAAATGGTGTGGCTGGCTGAGATTCTGTGTTTGTCTGGGCACAGAGTCGGCTGTTGTGGAGAGGGAGCGGAATGCAAACCTGGAAACGCACTGTGTTAGTTCCTGACCTGTGGAAAAGATGTCGCTCCAGACAGGCCATAAATAAAGCGGGACCGGCCAAGACAGTCCTTGGTGCCCCAGACGTGGAGGAGTCGAAGAGCAGTCAAACGCAGGTTCAACGAGCAGCCCTTGTGGAGCTAGCGGCTAATCTGGCTAACATGCTTCACAGCTAGCACGAAGCTTAAATGAACGCTAACATAATAAAAGCAATAGATGGATGTGAATATATAAAAAAACATATTCACAAAGCTAGCAGACATAATAGAACTTAGATTGCGCTAGACTGGTTCAAAAGATGATCTTTCTCATCTTTCACAAGGATTCTATTTTGCAGATTCAATTGGGGGACCTAAAGTGTGTCTGTGTCTAGTGTTTAGCTGTGTTTGCTACAGTTTCCCTGGAGTCTCATTAGCAATCTGATAAGCAAATCACCATCACCCAGGCGGTAACAATCAGTATATAATTATCTAATTGTGAGTCATATAATAATCTCACAGGACATAACAGCAAATATCATTAAAAATTAGAACCCCCGTCAATCAGACAACACTCTGTATTATGCTAAGGCACTAAGCCTGCGCTATAGCAAGGTAATTCCACAAGAGCGGCCACTGTGCCATTAGCATGTCTGTCATTAGCATTTCAGCTAAGCCTCGACAGGCTCTCTCTTCCTTGACAGTGTCTCTCCCTAATCCTTCACTAACATTTAAGATCTCACCATCGCACCGTCTGTCTTTAAATGACGGATTAGCTTAAATCCTCTCCGCCCGCAAGATGTGTAGTGTACTCAGAAGTGGATGTAATGTACTGAACGCACAATCAGGACTGAGTGGACCCAGTCTGTGCAGACAGACAGGGGGAGTTGAGCGAAGACCGGGTGGGGGGGGAGCCTCTCGTGTCTCTAACAACTGACATGCCATCCTGTTTGTGTGTCCTGTAGGGCAGGAAATGCTTTCACACATGAGAGCAAAACAAACATAAAACAGGACCAAACACCTTGTGCCCAGTCCTCTGCCCTTACGGCTCGTTGGAGTTGATTTGCATTCTTTGTCTTCCTTGCTTTGATGTTTCTTTCAGTCTTCCTGTTACTCGATGTTTACCTTTTTCTTTCTTTCTTTCCTTCTTTCTTTCTTTCATACTCTCTCTGTCTTGTTTGTTTCTTTCTTTTTTTGTTCCTCCATTTCCTACCTTCTTTTTCAACGCCTTTTTCAATGTCCTTCAAAGGCTGTATCTTAATCTCTCTACCCCTCTCTAACTCCATTCTTCTCTCTTTTCCCCTCTCTTCATCTTTCTGTCTCTGCTTCCCTCTTCTTTCTTTCCCTGAGATGCTGCACCAATTACGCTGAGAGCAGTGGAGGGCGCATGAGTTAAATGCTCTCCAGATGTAGCGAGGGGGTCTTCAGTCTGCGCCGGCACTCAACATGTGTTCGCCTCAGCTGGCCGAGGACATTCCTCTTTCATTTGCTTCTTTCTCTCTCTCTACCTGTATCTCTCTCTCTAGCTGCATCTCTCTCTCTACCTGTATCTCTCTCTACCTGTTTCTCTCTCTCTACCTGTATCTCTCTCTCTAGCTGCATCTCTCTCTCTACCTGTATCTCTCTCTCTAGCTGTATCTCTCTCTCTACCTGTATCTCTCTCTCTCTCTAGCTGTATTTCTCTCTCTAGCTGTATTTCTCTCTCTACCTGTATCTCTCTCTACCTGTATCTCTCTCTCTAGCTGCATCTCTCTCTCTACCTGTATCTCTCTCTCTAGCTGTATCTCTCTCTCTACCTGTATCTCTCTCTCTCTCTAGCTGTATTTCTCTCTCTACCTGTATCTCTCTCTCTACCTGTATCTCTCTCTACCTGTATCTCTCTCTCTAGCTGTATCTCTCTCTCTACCTGTATCTCTCTCTAGCTGTATTTCTCTCTCTACCTGTATCTCTCTCTCTACCTGTATCTCTCTCTACCTGTATCTCTCTCTCTACCTGTATCTCTCTCTCTAGCTGCATCTCTCTCTCTACCTGTATCTCTCTCTCTACCTGCAGGGATTAAAGTGAAAAAAAAATATTTGACTGAACTTTTTTCAGGCCATAAGTCATACGTTGTTCATATCTACCTATAGAGATAGCACCCCTTTTGCGGTCGCGACCTATTGGTTTTTAATGTACAAAAAGATGCAAACAGCAAAGTAAAGGGAGTATTCGCCTTATTCACAAAGCGGCCATTGTTTCAACCAAAACGAGGCTACAGGGTACACTTACTATATAATTAATGCCACCTACAGGTAAATGCATATAACATAACAATCCTATGATTTGTGTACCCTGTAGCCTTGTTTTAGCGGCCAATGGCCGCCATGTGAATAAGGCGAATTGCGAGTGTTCTTGATTGAGATTGAGTTTTCCTGATGAACAAAACGATATTTCAGTACCATCCCTGACCATTGCTGACTAGCCATTGCTGTTCTTTTCTACTGCAGCAATATTGTAGAAAGGCTTTAACTTACACTCTTATTTAATTACTTCAGGCCAAAAGTGTTTAAAGGGGAGAATTTTTTTCTTATTAATATGCAATTCAACACCAAGTAAAATCTACAAAATCAAGTTTGCAAGACTATTTCCTCATCAAAGTAAACAAATCAGAACATTCGAGATATTGTTGCCTCATCCGCATAAAAAGGTGCCATGTGTAATGTCCGCCAAAAAATCAATTCTTACTCCACATTCCATAAAAGATGGGGGCAGTATACCTCCGAAAATAAGTTGGTCTATCCTAGAGTAACAACCAAGAAACGTGTATTGCAGTTTGGCTGGCGGTTATGTTGCCCTTATACCGCCTCCCATGGCCGAAACTGGTATTATGACACCTGTCGGGCTGTGGCTAGTAATTTAGCATGCTAATTCAGGTTGATATCTCTGCAGCACTATACCTTGTCATTTTTTTAATGACATCATCACCCTTATTTCTTCTCATTCTTTTGATGCGTGTATCTCATTTTTGGGATATTTTTACCTCAATTCTTACACATGGCACCTTTAATGAAAACATGGTAGTTTTGAGTTTTACAGACAACTCAGTTTTCCAATGAGCAGCAATACTGTGTGTGCTCATGCAGGAGGTCTGCACATTTGATAACGGTAATCTGGAGAGGGCGCTTTTGTCTTCAGCAACAGGTCGTATAAAGTTGACAAGAGGTTGCGATATGCCGGGGCGGAGCCAGAGGGGTGGCTCCGGGTGGCACAGGCCACCCTTGAGATTCGATTGGCCACCCCAGGTGCCACCCCAAATCCTAGTCTACGATTGGCCGTTAACATGGTCTAAGGCGGGACCTTTCTTGGTGCACTTGCAGCAGTTTGAAGTGTCAGACATCAGAAATGTAAGTGGCAAACACGCTTGCTTTTATTGGCCTGCGGCACAATTGAACTGCGGACCGAAAGGTTTCCCCGATCAGGAAACACTCCTTAATTCGCAACTTTGTGTAGGCTTAACAGAGGTAGCCTAAATATCGTGCCTATGGCGATGACAGCTTTAAAAAAACAACAACATTTATTTCACTTGTCTCGCTGGATTATAGGCAGAATGTGGGCTGTTGCGCAAATAGATGAATGAGGGTCAGGAGATTCCGTTAACAAAAACCTAAAGTTTTGCTAACATTTTCTCCATTATTATCGGAAAATATGTCTCCATGCAGGACAGGGCTGGTTCTAACCTAGGCTAGGCTACTATATTTGGGTGGGCTGGTAGAAATTTTGGGTGGGCAACATAGCAAAGCTGTCAAATTGGATCAAAACTAACATAAACACAAAACAAACACAAAACAATCAGTACTACCTTGAGTTGCTGCAGCCAACAGCCAGGGATAGGCAGTATGTCTGATACATATTAAAATACAAAATAGTATGTAGTCATTTTTATTTTATTTAGTTGGAAAAAAATGGCATCATATTTTGTATCAAAATACTTTATAGGTTTGTAGTTTAAAAATACTGCCAAATACTTTTGGTAAAACCAATAACCTACTTTTGGTGATGTGATTATAAAAGTGCAAAACAATGAATGCAGCACTGGTGCTGACTTGTAATTTGCCCAGAGTTGTTGTGATCAGAATATTGAGATTCAGGCAGATAAGTAACATGTAACAAGGTTGCTCACACACACAATACACTCCCTCAAACCAACCTCAAGTTTCTTGAGAACTTTAGTCATCCAATTCGAACACATGGAACCGGTTATGTTGCACCATTGTGCAATGTGCACAATGTTTGCTCACATCCACAATACACTCCTTCATACCAACCTCAAGTTTCTTGAGAACTTTAAAGTTGTCTATCTGTGCGTCACAAACACGACTGACCCCCCTACTCAACAGTTCGCGATGATGACAGATATTTTTTTTTTTTTTATGCTAACACGCTCAGTCAAAACCGTCCGTCGCAAATTGTGAAACACATTGTTGGACATGTCATAACAGACGGGATAATAAATTGCATAGGCTACGGTTTATATTGCGTCTTTACACATGTTAAGCCCTCCTTACACTGACAGACTTTGGAAAGATTTGCAAAGATTTTGAAAAGATTTTTGAAAGACTCCTACAGTCTCAGACCCTCTCACATCTAAAGACAAGTAGAGTTTTAAGTCACTGACTATGATTTTGCAATCAGACTGCAACTAGATTCCTTTAAATTATTACCCATCGTGCAATAGATAAACAGGAACCGAAATAATAGCCTACTGAACTCAAAGTCGTATTTTCGTGTTTCTGCAGCATTGTTTCATGCGTGACATCCCTAAGGGACTGTACGATATTTAGCGGGGGGGAGGGGGGGTCGCCAGAAAAATGTTCTGCCTGGCCCTCCCCCCGGTCAATTTTTTTTCCCCAGGGGCCTCCCCCCGGCTCAAACAAATTCTCCTAGGCCCTCCCCCCTACGTGAATCAAATAAAACTGAAAAATTACGTTTACAAGGTTAAAACGGCCAGCAAATGTCATAAGCACACATACACACACGGGGCTACAAACCAGTGTTGCGCGGGTTTGGTCACAAGCGGCCCGCGGTCGCCCGATATTTTAATCAACCCGACCGCAACTCGGACCGCGAATATTAATTAGGACAAAATTATACCCGACCCGCGATCCGACCCGATTATTTACGAAATGTGTGCTTTTGGTTATAGCCTGCATGCAATAGTCCATTTCTGTAAAACAAACTAATTTATTTGCGAAACTTTATGCAGTAGAACTACACAGGCATGCAGGACATAATGTTTGCGCAGGAGAGAGAATGAGAATAAGAGCGCAAGCACGCACGCAACCACCAAGGATTAGAACACTAGGATAAGATTTGGCCATGGACATACTTCTTTCGAAAATAGAAATGGGGAGGCAAGGTAGGCAAGAGAGATACATTGCTGGTCAAAACGTTAGCGTAAGAACTGGTTTAAAATGCTGAATGAAGCACAAAGCTTTACTAAAGCACATCCACTGTTTAAAGTCACAAACACAACGAACTAAGGTAGGCTAACTTTTATGCATGCGTGAACCTATACATACCGGTAGATATGGCTGTGTAGTCTGTGCCATAAGATTTATTCCTGCAGGCTGCCCGTTTCGGCTGTCATACTTTTAAATGGCTTCGCAAGAAGTAGGCCTACATAGACCATAACTTGTACTACTGTCATCTTCTTTAAGAACTTTTCCCAATATTTCCCATAGCCTATATCGCTTTTCCTGAAGGGGTGTCTTTATTATTTTAACTCGCGTCTTCAGCTTCTTTACTGTTGACTTACTGTATTGATGCTTTACTGTATTGATGCTAGCCTTCTCGTGATATTTTAAGTAGGCCTATTTGTAGAAAATATATATTTAATTAATTTTAACTGATCCGCCCGCAAATGACCCGAATATCATTAAAATATTTGGTGTATGACTCATAACCGCGGGTGACCTGCAAGCTTACTAGGGGAGTTGTGGGAGATTCAGGGACTCGCCTCGAGACTTTTGGGACTCGCCCACTCTGTCAAAGAGACGTGAATCATGTTTTGGCCTACAAACCTTTTAAAATATCGAAAACGGATCATTGATCAGGGGAAAAAAATATCATGGATCAGGAAAAAATAATTTTCCTCGGCCCTCCCCCCAGGCCAAAAAATGTCTCATGGGCCTTCCCCTAAGGCTTAAAAAATTCTCTTAGGCCCTCCCCCCCCCCGTAAATATCGTACAGTCCCTAACCGATATAGAGTTGTTCTGTCACATGGAAGAGCCGACTAAATATGTATAAGAAATTACAAATATTATAAGAATAACAAATAATCATATAGGCTACTGCTGTCGCCTACTTTGCCCCTTCCTGTTTGGTGTTGGAGACAGAGAGGTCACTATTTGCATGAGCCACGACTAGAAAGACTTTCGATAATATCGTCGTAACGGCAAAACTAGAAAAGGACTGACTCCGACTGACTTAAAACCGCTAAGATTGGCACC
>NW_027468564.1:45681662-45686313 GCF_046254945.1 Alosa pseudoharengus
AGGATTATAGACGGTGACAGTAAGAATGACATGACGCTGTTCTTCTTCTCTGTAATCAAAGCCCCAAAATAAAATGAAGGAAAACACCCACACACATAACATAGACAGGGTCACCCCAAAACACACAAACACACACACACACACACACATTAACAAACACAAACACATCTCAACTCAAATGACGCACACGCCTACCTCAAAAGTTGGAAGTGAACAACTCTTCTCCTCTCCCTCTGCTGTGCACCACACAGAAATCTCTTCTGCAGATGAGAGGAGTGTGTGCAAGCCCTATTCTCATGTAACACAATAGGCAGGGTGATGTCACGCACGCTCCTTGGCAGCCCGAGAGGAGGCCGCAGGGAAGGCTGGAGCACGATCACACTCTCGCCCCAAGATTACGAGAGGCAAAAACACCAACAAAAAAAAAGAAAAAAAGAAGAAAAGAAAAAAGAAAAGAGAAAAAGGAATGAAATGTTTTTTCTTCTTTTTTATATGGTTTTGATCTTTTCGCTTTTTCTTCATTAGAGTGTGGATTGACACGTTCCAGCTGCCTCCGCTGGATGAGTTCGCCTCCTGCTAAACGCTCGGGTGACTGAAGAGGAGGAGGAAGAGGAAGAGGGGGAGGAAGAGGTGACGCAAGGGGCTCTGGCCCGGGCCATGTGTGCGGACGTCACCTTCACGTTCTAGCGTGTACTGTTGACATGTTTGGATTAGCAAGGAACGCTGGTCGGATTCCGAATCTGCGGTCTGAGTTCCCACCAAGAATGCAGGAACAGGGAACAGGTCATATTAAGGGAGTTCACTCCCTGCAATAATACACAGAGATAAGTCCACGGACATCACTAAGGGACTGAGCGAGATAGGTGGGGCGGTATTGACCGCGGCCAGAGAAAGACCGACCTGCACGTAGCCTGTCAACATTTGGGCTCCCTGAGGACCGTGTTGACCACATTTTTGGCAGACAAAGAACACATTGTGATCATGCTTAGTAAATCATAAATTAATAATGGTGTGACTATGAACTCATGTCAATAATTGATGATTCATGAGATATTAAGGAATGAAGTAATGCATGAATCATAAATTAATTCATACATGATTAATTCATGAATTTATGACTACCGTGAAATGTTAGAGGATCGTTTTGTTTAGTAAGTTAGGTTTACACAAAACTGTCAATCGATTTACTTTCTAAGCACTTTGTTGACATAAAAAGTGCAATTATGCTAGCATAGAAAGGTGTCTGCCATAGAATACAAGTACACTTGTGCATTAAGAAGTTCAAGATTTGGCTGAATGAACTACAGATTATTTACTGTATATGAGTGATATGTAAGGCATGTTTAACATCTGACATATGTATACTTTATGTACAAAAGTACCAGTATGTACTTTCATAAGCCTGTAAATGAGTTTCAAATCAATGATTTAAAAGGCACAACTTGTGTTGTGTGTGTGTGAGGCAGATATTTCTGCCATGCAAGGGCACGATCTTGGCATTGCCAGTGTTGGAGTCCTACCAAGCTAGATGGCCAGATCATCACCACCACACACAGCGTTGGCATCTCTCATGGACTATTTGTCCTCGATGGAATGCATGTTTGGCAAACCGCAAACAACCGGTCAACTCTGCAGACGTTCCCAGAGGTTGCCATAGCAACCACAACCCCCCCCCCCCCCCTCCCTCCCTCCCTCCCTCTTGTCTCCATCCCTCCATCTGACCTTCCTGGATGCGCCGTGTTTGATAATTAATCTAAAGTGCGTCTCATTTCCTGTTTCCTGACCGGGGCTCAGGGCCGAGGTCTGAGGGTTAACGGGCTGGCGCGGGCGCTGGCGTGGGCGGCGGATGGGCGGGTGGGCAGCTGCTGCCCCCTCTGAGAGGAGAGATGGGTATCTGGGAGACTCCAGGGGCAGATGCCATGCCACAGCAGCTGCCAAAATGCCAGGGCCACCCATTCAGAAAGTGGAGCACAAGCTCAGACACCACACACACACACACAGCACACACACACACACACACACACACACACACACACAGACAACACACACACACACACAGCACACACACACACACACACACTAAAAACAGTCATACGCACACCCAATCAAGTAGACACTTGGGTAGTGACACAGCAATACTGTGGAACTATTTTACACACACACACACACACACACACACACACACACACACACACGCACATATGCACAGAGACATACCTACATCATCCACATCCATACAGGCATCCACAAGAACTGACACAACGGGGCCTCTCTATACCTAGAGACAGACACACAGCTAGTGAAGCCAGTAGGTTTAATAATCCATTAGCTGTTTACTCAGACTAAGTATGCTAAATCGCTCACTACTCACTCACTCACTCACTCAGCCTGTGGGTTGGGTGCTGGCTGTCGCACTGAATTTCAGCCACATTTCAGCACACTCATACAAACACAACTGAAAAAGGCAAAACACTCCAAAAAGCCCAGCCCCATTCAAACACTCAAACACACACACCCACACACAAACAAACTAACACACACACACACACACACCTGGATATAATCCCACTCAAACTCGTTCCGTCTTTCATGGCCATGTCCATAATACCTCCATAATACACACAGCCAGCCAAGAGAATGAAAGTCTCTCCACCGCTTTCCCCCTTGCACCTCTCTCTCTCCATCTCTCTCTCCCTCTCTCTCCACCTCTCTCTCCCTTCCACCTCTCTCTCTCTCCTCTCTCTCTCTCTCTCCATCTCTCTCCCCCTTGCACCTCTCTCTCTCCCTCTCTCTCCACCTCTCTCTCCCTTCCACCTCTCTCTCTCTCCATTTCTATCTCCCTCTCTCTCCACCTCTCTCTCCCTTCCACCTCTCTCTCTCTCTCTCTCTCTCTCTATCTCTATCTCTCTCTCTCTCTCTCCATCTTTCTCTCTCTCTCTCTCCATCTCTCTGGGCCCAGCGGTGTGGGTGGGAGAAGCCCTCATCCAAAATCAACTCTGCTTGTCCTGCCTGACCCGCACCGGGAGCTGGAGGAAACCCAGCGACCCCGACCTACTCCTACCTCCACCCTACCCCACCCCGTCACAAACCACACCACACACACACACACACACACACATCACACCACTTCCACCACACACAACACATACACACAAATACACACAGCCACAACCCCAACCCTGACAACTCCACCACCTCGTTGGCCTTAATGCAGGGCAAGACACACAGCTACGTCTGTCCATTCTGAGAAGTTACTCAACCCACACACACATACACACACTCACACACAAACTCGCACGGCCAAAAAACCCATCCCGACACAGCTCGGTCCACAAAACACACATTCAGAGAAATGAAAAGACAGTATTCAGAGGAGCAGAGAGAGAGAGAGAGGTTGAAGAGATATAAAAAGGAGTGAAACAGACAGAAAGAAGAAGAACATGCATCGCTCAGAGAGTAACAGGTTCGGTGAAGGAGGGGGCAGAGAAACACACTCGACTGCAGGGCAGGGCAGGACAGGACAGGACAGAACAGGACAGGACAGGACAGGACAGGGACACGTAGACAGATGACCGTAGAGAAGTGAAGCGCTCTTACCTGATTTGCGTTTGGTGCCATAGTCCCTGAAAAAGAAACAGCAACAGAGAGACATGTTCAGATCCATGGCCACTGAGACAGTCACCGTCCGTCAGCGTGAGCACAAGTCAATACGTAAACAAACACACACGCACACACACGTGCACACTCGGCCGATGTGCACGCCTGGAGGAGCGGCGTGCATGTGTGTGAGGTGTGTGTATGTGTGTGTGTGTGTGAGAGAGGGAGAGGGAGTCAGAGAGTCAGTGGTGGGACGAGCCGGGAAGCAGCTGCTGTCTCCACGACGACACTGATGTGATCATGTGACTTTGCAGCACCACCGGCTGCCTCGTCCCATTTCATCCCCTTGTCTTTTCTCTCTCTCACTATCTCCATCAGTCCATCTCTCTCTCTCTCTCTCTCTCCCTCCTCCTCCTCTCCTTCCTCTATCCAGCCCCTCCTAGTCCGTGTGGATCGGGAGGGCTCAGTGAACTAATGGATTATTATTGGATTAACTCCTTGAGCCAGGACCTGCTGTGTGTGTGTGTGTGTGTGTGTGTGTGTGTCCAAAGTGCCAAATAACTTGACATCTGCATATGGACACTGAAAACAGAGATCAACACGGACAAGGAAGAGCAGGAGAGGAGATAAGAGAAAGGGGGAGTGGAGCTGGGAGAGGAGAAGAGGAAAGAGAGAGAGAGAGATAGAGAGAGAGAGAGAGAGAGAGAGAGTAATGAGAGAGAGAGAGAGAGAGAGAGAGAGAGAGAGAGAGAGAGAGAGAGAGACTTACTTATGATTTGTATGCTTTGACAACACAAGTGCTCTTGTCATGTCAATAAAGCTTTTTTTGAATTTGTATTTGAATTTGACAGAGAGAGACAGAGAGACAGAGAGAGAGAGATGGACTGATGGAGATAGTGAGAGAGAGAGAGAGAGAGAGAGAGAGAGAGAGAGAGAGAGCGAGAGAGAGAGAGAGAGAGAGGAGAGGAGGGGAGGAGTGGTGACGGGGTGAGGAGGAGGTGAGGTGAGGAGAAGATGAGAGGAGAGGAGAGGAGAGGAGGGGAGGAGTGGTGAC
>NW_027468564.1:45701513-45704013 GCF_046254945.1 Alosa pseudoharengus
TAAATTGAATCTACATGTACATTGCTGATGTGGGGTGAGCAGATGTCTTGTATCACTAGCAGCCGAGTGGGGTGGGATGGGAGGATGCAGAGAGAGAGAGAGAAAGATGGTGTGAGAGTGTGTCTATCTGTGTGTGTGTGTGTGTGTGTGTGTGTGTGTGTGTGTGTGTGTGTGTGTGTGTGAGAGTGTCTATCTGTGTGTGTGTGTGTGTGTGTGTGTGTGTGTGTGTGTGTGTGTATGTGTGTGTGAGAGTGTGTCTATCTGTGTGTGTGTGTGTGTCTATCTGTGTGTGTGTGTGTGTGTGTGTGTGTGTGTGTGTGTGTGTGTGTGTGTGTGTGTGTGTGTGTGTGTGTGTGTGTGTGTGGTGGTCCCTGGAGATTGTCCCTCCTGAGGAAGAGCCAGGCAATTAGTAGAGGGGATACTTCAAGTTCCCACTTATCATGCCCACCCCCCATAACAACAGGAAGGGACCAGTAAGGCTGTTGTGTACTTCAAAGGACACCAAAATGACTTCCTCTGTGTGTGCGTGTGTGTGCGAGAGAGAGTGTGCGCACACTGTTACCCGTGCACATTAGAGACTGGGAGATAAAGACTTAATTTGCAAGGACTGGTTTTGCATTCTGTCTGCAAGGATCTATCTCAAGATAGATAACACACAGGAGGAGGAGAGGAGGAGGAGGAGGAGGAGGAAGAACAGTGACAGCTGCCGGAGCCTGTTTGTGGTTGTCGAGCCTTCCGGGACCTGCTGTGAGGCTGAGGCTGTCGTGGTTACTGTTGCTATTGTTTGGTTGGCTCGCAGGCATCCCATAATAGGTGGCTCTCCCCATGTCCTGGACTAGGGAATGATCTCTGGCAGCTGTGACTCCATGGCACAGTATTGTGTGAATGTTGAGATAGGAGCCTTGAGACGGCTCATTGGGAAGTTCCCTTGGTACGTGTGTGTGTGTGTGTGTGTGTGTGTAGAACTCTGCCATCGGGGGGAGGGGGGGGGGTGTAAGAATAATTGCCCCTCTTGCATGATAAGAAAGAGAGAGACAGAGACATGGCGACATAGAGTGACAGAAAAAAAGTGTAAAGGTCCCCTGTGGAACGTTTTCAGTTGTTTTTTAACTAAATCAACATTTCCCATTCATAAATGTGGCCCCATTCATGTTTAATTACCACCACCACCACCAATTTGAAGCATACCTATTGGCTTAGAAATCCTCATTTAGATCTACATAGCATAGGGGCGACTCTCCATGTGCGTGAGCCATTTTAAAATACCGGTGGCCAGCGCCAGTCTACAGGGTCTTTGGCATTGATCATGCACAGAACAAAAAAAACATTAGCTTGGATTCATCTGCAGAATTTCCCCTACATTCAGCAATGTAAGTTATGAACCCATTTTCTACAAGCCACATGTCTTTCCTAACATCCCGACATTGAAATTGTATTTTCTAATAAAATAAATAAAGAGAAAAATAATTGTTCGTGTCACTATCTCACTTGATCTCTAGTCTCTAGACCCAGAGCCAGTTGATAAACTAAGCTGACATAGTTTTGCTAAAACTAGTAGACTACCACAGAGTTGCTGAATGTATTATTTCAGGTTAGTTTGCAACAATATAGGCCTACAAGTTTAACCAAAGTCCTTAGCTGCTACCTAGCTAGCAGAAATCACTAGCTGTTCCCATTCACTTTCCCATTCACTTTAATTCCCATTAAACGATTTATTCTGTGTCCGAAAGAGTGTTTCATTAGCATCACACACAAGCAATAGCAATACATTAGTACACAAAATTATATTAATATGTTGTTATAGGGGGAAGCCGTGGCCTACTGGTTAGCGCTTCGGACTTGTAACTGGAGGGTTGCCGGTTCGAACCCCGACCAGTAGGCACGGCTGAAGTGACACTAAAGTGAAGTGAAGTGAACTAGTGCCAGTTTTTGATGTGCGATGGCTACTGTAGTTCTAAACGAGGCAGCACTTGAGAGGTTGGTTGCAATATAACGCCTAGATGGGAGAAATTCTTACACAGAGGGGCTTTAAGGAGAGAGAGAGAGAAAGAAAGAAAGAGAGAGAGAGAGAAGGCGTCTGTGAAGGTATTACAGTTCACGTGGTGAGTCAGGCTTTAGAGAGCATAGATCTCCACAGGCAACACTTAATTCTACCTCACTGCAGTCTATCAGTCTCTCTCTCTCTCTCTCTGTGTGTGTGTGTGTGTGTGGATCTGTAGCTGAAGGTGAAATCAGCCCACCCACCAGCTGACTGATATGAACAGTTTGTTTGATTTCTGATTCTCCGAAAAGCTCTGAAGCTCAAGTCAAGACTCACTCTGGTAAAAAGGCCCATTTAAAGCTCTCTGCGCTCGGGCTGCCAAGATAGCCTTATTAGAGACCCTCCAGAGATGCTGTGCACCAGAGGGCAGTTATCATGCACAATTTACCCCATAGGGGAGTGGGAGAGGGGAGGGGGGCTGTCCCATTTGCCCCCCCCCCCCCCCAACCCCCAAAACAG
>NW_027468564.1:45709013-45713966 GCF_046254945.1 Alosa pseudoharengus
CTCTTACATGCACAGCTATTATCTCTGTCTATCTCTCGCTCTCTAACACACACACTCACACACACACACTCACTTTTGGGGCAGCCGTGGCCTACTCGTTAGCGCTTCGGACATGTAACCGGAGGGTTGCCGGTTCGAACCCCGACCAGTAGGCACGGCATAAGTGCCCTTGAGCAAGGCACCTAACCCCTCACTGCTCCCCGAGCGCCGCTGTTGTAGCAGGCAGCTCACTGCGCCGGGATTAGTGTGTGCTTCACTTCACTGTGTGTTCACTGTGAGTGTGTTTCACTAATTCACGGATTGGGATAAATGCCAAGACCAAATTTCCCTCACGGGATCAAAAGAGTATACTTATATTTATACTTGCATACTTACATGCACATTTATTTTCTCTCACAAACAAGACAGCTCTGCCACACACACACACACACGATTCTATCCACAACAATGGCATGATGTCAGGGTCTGTCAGTAGCCACCGCCTGAGCCTTCGCATGTGACCAATTAGTGGTGAGGGAGCAGCCTACTGAGTGAGGGAGGCGATGAGGGAACGAGGAGAGGAGAGGAGGGGGGAGGCAATGAGGGAACGAGGAGAGGAGAGGAGGGGGGAGGGGGTATGTGTGGGGGTCGGGCTAGGGAGACGCTCTGGTGGGCGGGCGGGCATGTGAGATCACGTCGCCAAGACAACACCCGAACTAACACGTTAACAAGGCCGCAGCCAGACAGAACAGGCAGAGAGCTGAGGGAGAAATCTAACAACAAGCTGAGTGTGCATACTCATGCAGACACATGCACACACGCATACTACACACACACTACACGCACATACTACACACACACACACACACACACACACACACACACGCACGCACGCACACATACTACACACACATACACACACACACACGCACACTACACGCACATACTACACACACACACACACACACACACACACACACACACACACACACACACACACAAACACACACACACACACACACACACATACTACACACACACACGCGCACACACACACACACACACACACACACACACACACACACACACACACACACACACACAAAAAAGCTCTTTTCCCATCTATGGCACTGCCCTTGGCTGGGAAAGCTGAGTTGTAATTGAAATGTGAGCGTGTGTGTGTGTGTGTGTGTGCGTGCGTGTGTGTGTGTGTGTGCGTGCGTGCGTGTGTGTGTGTGTGTAAGGTCGGCCCTGCCCTGCCGGAGTCTACTGTTTATTTGAGGGGTTTGGGAGAACAGCCCACTTGCGTTCGGTTCCAACTCGGGATCTGGGTCAAATAACGACTGGTGGAGAGAACGGAGGAAGAAAGGAAGAGAGAGAAAAAGGAGTGAGAAAGAAAGCAAGGAAGAGATTGTTTGAGAGAGTAGGAGAGGGAGGGATAGAGAGGAGAGAGCAGGACAAAAAGAGAGAAAAGTTAGAGACAGAAAGAAAAAGACAGAGAAAGGAAAAAAGGAGAGAGGGAGAGAGAGAGAGAGAGAGAGAGAGAGAGAGAGAGAGAGAGAGAGAGAGAGAGAGAGCCTGTTGCTCTGCCAGCACTAAAAGGGTAACTTTCACTTTCCTGGCACAGAGTCTTGGCGAACAAAGCACTTTCTCTCTCTCTCTCTCTCTCTCTCTCTCTCTCTCCCCATCCATCCATCCATCCCTCACTGACTCCCTCCCTCTGCCCACCCACCCACCCATCCACTCACTCACTCACTCACTCACTTTCTCCATCTATCTCTCTTCCTCTTTTTTCTTTCCTCATATTCTCTCTGTCCCTCTCTCTTTCTTTGGACAGGTGGGATGGGTGGCAGACAGTCAAGGTTGAATGGGTGGAAATGAAAATTATAAAGTGGTGCCACTAAAATAGACCGACTTAAACAGATGACTGAGAACAGAAGGAGTGGAGAGAACAGTACATGTGCCTGGAAAAAAGAAAATGCATAAAGACAGGAAGAAAGAAAATTAAGAAAGACGAGAGGAAAAAAAATTTAAAAGAAAGAAGACAGAAAGACTGAGACTATTTGAGAAAGAAGAACACAAAAAGATAGAGGACTTCCAAGGTGTCTGAACGTGGCTGAGCGTAATCTCCATGGCAACTGGGGTGGATGAGGAGTTTGGCTGTGCTTTCTGATTGGACGAGGAGAGGAGCGCTGTCATAGACTGGTGGAAGATGCAGATTGCGCTCATTCTTTCTCTCCCTTTCACATTGCTCTCTCTCTCTCTCTCTCTACCCTTTTACTACTACATTCATTTCTTTACATCATCTGAGCACTAAAAAGGAGAAATCAATTGAATGGAATGAATTCCTTCTTAAACACAAAAGAACATCTTCCTCTTTAAGTACAAAAAATTAATTCCTCTTTAAATACAAAAATGAATTCCTCTTTAAATACATACATGTATCCTCTTTATCTGCCTCTGTCTTTGTCACACCCCCACACAGAGTTTACCCATCTCTGGGTGAAGCAGGGCATGCTGGGTAAAAGTTTCCAAACACAGACCTCCAGATATACTGGAGCATTCACTGGACTGGAGAGAGATAGAGAGAGAGAGAGAGAAAGAGAGAGAGTGAGGCTATTTGGAGAAAGTGAGAAGAGCAAGGGATAGGGGATATTTAGAGAAAGTGAGAAAGGTTAGAGTGTGTGTGTGTGTATGTGTGTGTGTGTGTGTGTGTCTGTCTTTCGCGTGCAGGTGTGTGTGTGTGTGTGTGTGTGTGTGTGTGTGTGTGAGAGAGAGAGAGAGAGAGTAAGAGAGCGCTTCAGTGTTACAGTAAAAAGGTTGATATATTCCTGTAAAGCCCCTGCTCTGTGTCAGGAGAGCATGTAGAGCCTCGCCACCAAATCATCCAGCCCACTATAAATAGAGGCTCCATTTATGGCATGGGAATAAGCTGGATCATGTCCAAGAGAAAGAGAGAGATAGAGCGAGAGAGAGAGAAAGAGAGGGATAGAGAGAGAGAAGGTGAGAAAGAGAGGGTAAAAACAGAAAGAACATCTGTCAACATGTTGCATGAGTGTGTTCCTCACTTCCTTGGTGCACAATGTTTTCAGCAAATGCAGCTAGATAAACAAACACACACAGATAAAGAGAAAGAGAGAGGGATAGAGAGAAAGAGAGAAAGAGAGAGAGAGAGAGAGAGAGAGAGAAATAGAGAAATAGAGAGGGAGAGAGAGAGAGAAAGAGAGAAATAGAGAGGGAGAGGCCCTTCCATGACTCTCAGCTGGCAGTTGTTAGATCACGGCCAGCCCCCTTGACGCACCTCCGCCGTGGGGCTCCCTGACACGTTGGCCTGGGCTATCTGATCCGGGGGATGACAGAGAACACCCAATGGGCCCTACGCCGGAGCTGCGCCAGGGGGCCCTCCGCACAGAAGTGGTGCCAGTGCAGAAGTGCAGGAGATTTGAAAGTAAAATGTGTTTCTTTCTATACATGTCTGTCTGCACACTTCAAAGGCCTCGTCTTAACAAGGTCGTTACTGTACTTGCTACACACGACTGCCCTGTTTTTGCCTGTTAAATATTTCATGCGTCTGAAACACTATATGTGTATACATGGCGGCGGGTTTATGAATGTGAAGAGGATAGAGAGAAAGAGAGAGAGGAGAGAGAGAGAGAGAGAGAGAGAGAGAGACAGACAAAGATATAGATAGATAGAGAGCAGTGGTGAGCCTGGTCATGCAGCTGCGTCAAGGGGCCCAAAGGGGTAAGGAAGAGGCACTGCCACAAAGACTCCTGTCTTATCAGAGTTGGGCCACGAGTTCCCTACAGAAGAGGGGAAATATATAGAACCCTCTGGAAAGGACGTAAGAAAGAAAGAAAGAAAGAAAGAAAGAAAGAAAGAAAGAAAGTCAGAGAGAAGAGAAAGAGACGTGTCACTTAATAGAGCTCTACTAGTCTCGGTGTGTTTACACGGGGGCTGTAAGTTGTGCAAACGGCTTACTCTCCATCTGTTTCATGTGTCACATTTAGAGCTCCTCTGATTCCACTTTAATGGCCGAATAAAGGAGGGCTTTATAAAATAAAAGTCTCCCCGCCAGAGCCCTCATGACCTACATAACAGCCAAAGAGGGGGTTGAGGGGGTGGTTTGTCATGTGACCCATCACCTAACCCCCTCCCCAACCCCAGCACATGCTGATGTGCCACGGATGGGTCTCGTGTTACGACTAGCGCCAACGTCAAGTGATGTCACCACACACCAATTACGCCTATTTAGCCGGCAAACTACAGAGCCTGTGTTGTTCCTCCGCTCTGGGAGTGGAGAACTACTGCATAGTAAAACAGCGTGAGAGGACTCTATAAACAAACAAACAAGCATGCACTAAAACAAAACAAATACAAACAAATACACAAGACTGACTGACTGACTGAGAATAAAAGAATAAGGCTACATTCAATACAATAAAAGTGGATTAAATGCAAGTGAACAAATGAAAAAAGTTTACAGATGGTCTTTTTTTCAGTTTTGAGTGTGAAGGTTCAATTTAATCCATTGTTCCCTTTCAAATGAGACTGAAGAAAGAAAGAAAGAAAAACAAAACAAAAAAAAAAAGAATCAAAGAATCAAACCAAGTCTAAATCAAATCAAAGCCCCTCTAATTAAGTCTTAGTTAGTGTAAACACAAACGCTGACAAAAACAAAAGAGAGACAGTGTGTGTGTGTGTGTGTTTGTGTGTGTGTGCAGGGTGTGGTGGGGTGAGGGGGTTCTGTATTTTGGCAGCCGACTCCAGGGACAGGGGTATAAATCCCCCCTAATTACACACACTTTCATTGACTCCACTCCGTTTGAGAAAACACAGCACACAGGAGGAGGAGTGTGTGTGTGTGTGTGTGGGGGGGGGGGTAGATCCTTGGCATGTGTGTGTGTATTGTGTGGAACAATGCCAGCACACACACACACACACACACACACACACACTCCTCTTCTGTCTCCT
>NW_027468564.1:45721664-45769164 GCF_046254945.1 Alosa pseudoharengus
CACACACACACACACACACACAAAACCAGAGAGGGCTGACCTATCAAAAGGACAAAAATGGTTTGGATGAATCTGCTCAAAATGGTATGTCTCAAAAAATCAAAGATTAAGTCTGCAAGAAAGGCAGAGAAAGGAAGCAAGACACATGGGGTTGGGGGGGGGGCAAGATGCATGGGGGGGGTGGGGGGGGGCAAGACGCATGGGGTTGAGGGATGAGAGAGAGCAGGAGATGCCAAAGTATATACTTTGGGGAGCACACTCACACTTAATATTAGCCACTTTTATAGCTAACGACTGTGGCTAATAGGCAACGATACACTTGCCTCCACAAGACTTTAATACGTTATGGGGAATTTTTCAAAATGACTTCACACCGTGGGATCATCATGGTTCAGAGTCATTTCCCTAATTTTTCACTCACACAGTTTGAGGTATCACCGAGCGACAAATTGAATTCGCAGCTAACCGCCTCTTTCGTGTGTATTTCCAGCATCAATTCATAGCAGCCACTAATAAAAGGGACTTTTACACCACCAAGTTTCTCATTAAAAAGTTGGACTGTGGTGATGAATTGTCACCAGCCACTTCAGGCCGAGGAGTAGGCTATGATATCTTTGGAATCGCTAGCAGCTGAAGAACTGTGGGCTATGCCGGGCAATTTTCATTTTAATGAAATATATTCATTTATTAGACCTTTTGAAAACCATTACTTTTAGCCTTGCAGTGTAACCATGCAGCAATGGCACAGAAAGGTGTCTGTGTTATTATCTAACTACCTAACATACATGCTAGCAGCATTTGTGATGGAAACAGTAATGTAAACAGTGATATCTGAAATGTTTTCTTTGGCTTTTACATAGGCTATATACCCAAATCATCCAAGAATATGCAATCCTTGATGTGCATTATGACAAATATCACCATAATATCATCACAACTACAATACCTGAAGTGGGCTACATCTATGCAGTTTTATTTATCAATAGAGCATCCTTGATTGTAGCATGCACTTCATCTCTCTCTCCCCTTTGTAGAAGAAAATTGAACATCTTTTCTTTGCTGACTGCTGACAGGATTAAGAATACATCTCGCCTCTGTTTGGGGAGGGGTGTTGTCGGAAGCCAACTAACAAAACACTATTTAATTTCAACAGCATCAGTCAAAGCATCCCACCATTTTGCAAATGAACAACACCCACTGATCAAAATGCAAAACAAATTCAATAACTAAATCTCTGCATGGAATCCAGACGAGCCATGACCTAAATTCCTCCATCAGGTAAGAAAGGAACGGGCCTTACAGGACTGCAGTGTCTTGTTCTGACAAGTAGCATCACTGGGGTAGACACAGCAGGCTCCGTGCCAGAACAATATCGAGAACAACAACAAGCTACGCTACAGACAAGCGGAGAACCCCAGGATCCACCAGAGAGGGAAAACCCAGAGAACATTTAAGTCTTCAAGCACACTTTATTTGCATTAATGTGTGCAGACTGTACACGATTAGTTAGTAAGTCTTTGAATTCGTTGTATTTTTTATTCCCTCGAAAAACTTCCAGCAGCTCACAAGAAGAGACAGTTTGGTCGTCTCGGACCACTTGAGCGCAAATCAAATTCACATTCCAAAATGAATATTTCATGAATTTCATCAATTTTAAACAAGGCCGCTCTTCACTTGCAAAGCTTGGATAACATTTTTTGGTAGACATTTTTGCCTTTTGTTATCAACTAAACAGTCTAAAGTAACATTGATTACCATTGTTTAGGCAATTATAATGTAATGCCATGAGCTATCAGGGAGTGAGACGCTAGTTTTTGACATTACACAAATGCACTTCCAAACAAGCCAGGCAGGTCACACACTCCAGACTAGTCAAGGTGCAGAGAAGGAGTTCCTCTGTTTTTGGCTAAAACCTCCACACACATTACATTACATTACACAAAAGGGAATGACAGAACATCTGGCAGCCATGACTACTCTGAAAAGCCAAACAAAAGTTCCCAACCTTACGGCTGCCAGAGATAGCAGAAGGAACCTGTCTCAGCAAATGCGGCGGGGGTCACCCAATGCAAACAATAGAAGATTCTGGTAAGACATTCCCCCGTCAAAAAAAGCACACCCTGGAGACAGACAATGCTGACAGCCAGCCTTCGGGGGCATTTTCGGAGCTTAATCTAAATGGAGGATCGAGGGTGTTGCAAACGCCTTGAGGATTTAACAGGGAGTGTTCTCTCCAGGCGGTCTCATGTCAGTCTGTTTGACTCAAACAAAATATGTTCTCCATTCCTTTGGGGAACAGTGTGTGGTGTTTGGTTTAAAAAACAAGAAAAACAACTAACAACACAACAAAAAGAACGAGAGAGAGAGAGAGAGAGAGAATCAAAGTCCCAGGTTTGATTGTTGGCAGAGCCAGTTGGGTGTTTGCTTCACGCTGTCCACGAACCATCTGTGGAGAATCAATAAGACAAGGATCGCTCTGCTAGCCAAGCTGAAGCAAACTCAAGACAGCAAAGAAAGACAGACAGGTCCCTCTATTCAAATTCAGCAATAAACTTCAAGTGGTCGCAGTTTCCAGTGACTTTCACGACAGCTAAGAGGTGTTGTAAGTCATAACACATTGAATAATCATCACCACCACCATTATTACTATGACTACAATTAAAGAAGCTTCAATATTCAATAGGGTGCTTTACTGTGTCGAGTCGTCAAATGGCAATTGATCTTTTGCTGGTTCTGACCCAGGTCATAACACAAACTTGTGTCTTCGCGTGAGGATGAGGAGAGCAAACAGAGTTTTCATTCAGCTTTTAAGGCACACCACAGGCCTTCACAACCGCGCGCACACACACACACACGCACGCACACACACACACACACACACACACACACACACACACACACACACACACACACACACACACACACACACACACACACACACACACACACACACACACACACACACACACACACACACACACACACACACGCACACACACGCACACCGCAGGTCTTCACCAGCGTTCTCGATCAATAGATGAAAGATTCCTTGTGACACGGAACAGAGTACTCCCCCGAGAGGATGTTGTAAGAAAAGAGCTCTGTGTGTGTATATATATGTGTGTGTGTGTGTGTGTGTGTGTGTGTGTGTGTGTGTGTGTGTGTGTGTGTGTGTGTGTGTGTGTGTGTGTGTGTGTGTGTGTGTGTGTCTAGGCCTTGCGGTGCCACAAGAGCTTCATGGGGGTCATTAGCGTCAAGACAGGCTGTTAGCATTCGCAAGAAGCACTCATGTGTTCAGCTCAAGCAGATGAATGAAAGCTGTCAGCAGCAGCAGCAGCAGCAGCAGCCCAGTCCACAAAGACACACGGGTCCACTGGCAGCCATGTTTGTTTTGATTTTGGCCCTTGCCTTTCTTTCACGTCGGAGAGGGGTTGTGTGGGATGGGGACGAAGGGTAGGGTTAGGGGGATCGTTTTAAAAGGAGAAGGGGGTGACCCCCACAGTGGGAGTCCTTGGGATCCAGGCCTCATGGCTTATCAATGGGAGCTTTCAGGCCCCGGGCTTCCTCCACTGATTGAAACATCATTTCCTCTGTGTGCACACTAGGCCCTATTGATATGACGCTGAGTACCCTCCATCTCTCTTTCTCTCTCACTTTCCATCTTTCTCCCTCTCTCTCTCGCTCTCTTTCTTTCCCCCTCTCTGCTAGCACCAGATTGACCGGGAGACCCCAGAATCCTCTCAGTCTGACATAAACTCACTCGCAGACACACACACAAACAAACATACTCTAGTGCATAGTCTGGTGCGTACAGAAATAAACACAATATACTGTACAACTGTATCGAACAACATCTACGTTCATACACCCATATATATAACAAATATAGTGTGCACGTACACACACCCACAAAAGCACACACACACAAAGTCACACGTTCTCTCTCATACAGACAGACAGACAGACACTCACACTCACACACACACACACTCCCCGTCTTTGGACAGGTGGGTGTGTGTAGGAGAGCAGATGTAGTGTGCACGTACGCACACCCATAAAAACACGCACACAACTCAAACTCACACGTTCTCGCATATTCATACAGACAGACAGACACATACACACACATACACACACACACACACACACACACACACACACATCTCTTGAGCCCTTGGCTCAACAAATACAAGCCCAGTCCAAGCTTGGCCACACCTAAGCAAACACGGAGTGCACACATGGCTCCATGGCTATCATCTGAGCTGTGCACTCCCATGTGGAGGGTCTCCGCTGGGCTGGGTTGGGCTATCCCTCACTGCAGCACTGCTCCAGTACAAACATCCAACAGCCGTGTGTGTGTGTGTGTGTGTGTGTGTTGTTTGTGTGTTGTGTGTGTTGTGTGTGTGTTGTGTGTGTGTTGTGTGTGTGTTGCTTGTGTGTTGTGTGTGTTGTGTGTGTGTTTGTCTCTGTGTGTGTGTGTGTGTGTGTGTGTTTGTCTCTGTGTGTGTGTGTCTTGCTGTGTTGTTTGTGTATAAGAGTGTGTTTGTTCAAAAGCACAGGCACGCATATGTTTGAGTGTACGTGTATGTGTGTGTGTGTGTGTGTGTACACATGCAAGCATGCATAGGTATACAAAACTCTGTTTGCATTTGGGTGTGTGCACATGTGGTGTGTGTGTGTGAGGGGGGGCGGGGGGGGGGGGGCTACGAGAGCTGTCAGCAGGGGGTATGGTGAAAAATGATGTGCACAATAAAAGAGAAGCACGCCCACTCAAGCCATAATAACAGAGCAGTGTAAAGGGCCGAGGCAGCATCCAGGGTCCAGGGTCTCAGGGCTGACCCCTATATCACAGGCTACATTAGGAGCTGAGCATCCACTGAGGGCCATAAAACAGCCTTTTAAAGTCAGTGGTCCTGAGAGGATTGGAGGAGTGTGTTTGTGTGTTTGTGTGTGTGTGTGTGTGTTTGTGTGTGTATGCGTGTGTGTGTGTGTGTTTGTGTGTGTATGCGTGTGTGTGTGTGTGTGTTTGTGTGTGTGTGTGTGTGTGTGTGTGTGTGTGTGTGTGTGTGTGTGTGTGTGTAAGTGCGCAACAGCATATAAGAGTAAATTAATGTGTTCAAGTCTGGGTGTGCGTGTGTGAGAACATTTGTGTTTTGTGAGGCAGACTATGAGTAAATCTGTGCATGTGTGTGTGTGTGTGTGTGTGTGTCTGTTTACATAATGGTATGTGTGCTGTGTGCTATATTTGTGTGTGTATGTCACCACGTGTGACAATGTATCACGATCTGATGCATGTATACGGTGTGTGTGTGTGTGTGTGTGTTTGTGTGTGTGTGTGTGTGATGATGATCACTTCAGAGTGACAACTTGCATCTGACTGACAGCCGGTGAGTCATCCATCATTTGTCCTAGAAAGCAGAACTTGGCGTCCACAAGCTCCAAATCAAATGACTAAACATTACGCTCGGAAAAGACACGAACATCGCAAATGACTTTCTTGTTAGAGCAGATGCACACTGTTCTACCTGTGTGCTACTGAGTCTTTGGTCATTTATACACTCTGCCAGGTACTGGGACTGAGTCTGTGGTCGTTTACACACTCTACCAGGTACTGGGACTGAGACTGTGGTCATTTACACACTCTACCAGGTACTGGGACTGAGACTGTGGTCATTTACACACTCTACCAGGTACTGGGACTGAGTCTGTGGTCGTTTACACACTCTACCAGGTACTGGGACTGGCTGGGGTAGGGGTTGGGGGCGGGGCTTACCTGAAGGTCAAAGAATTTGCTGTATCTTCTGTAGATGACGTGGGAGGTGGAGTCAGAGTAAGTTACATTGATGAGATACACCTGCAGAGAGAGAGAGAGAGAGAGAAAGAGAGAGAGAGAGAGAGAGGTTAGTGGTCCAGTAACCTATTGCCATGAAGACGTCATTAAAATGCAGAACTCAAAACTCAGACCAATCAACACATTGAAATCCTCAAATTAAACAGAGAACATTCCGGTGGACCTACTCATCTATGCTACACACATGCACACACACTCACTCACTCACTCACTCACTCACTCACTCACTCACTCACTCACTCACTCACTCACTCACTCACTCACTCACTCACTCACTCACTCACTCACTCACTCACTCACTCACTCACTCACTCACTCACTCACTCACTCACTCACTCACTCACTCACTCACTCACTCACTCACTCACACACACACACACACACACACACACACACACATACATACACACACACACACACACAAACAAAACTGCAATTCAGATATGACACCAAAAGCAATGAGGTGCTCCTGGTTTGGCTGAGTTCTCCCACACCTCCCAGTCTAGTCAGTAAGTTCAGCGCTTCAAAAGTTCAAAAGTTCATACGGTCAGAGCAGAGCAGAGAAGTAGAGCCGGTTCATTCCTCCGTTACGCAACACCAACAACCACCTGCCCTGACCTCGGGACAGCACCATGACATCATCATCATCATCATCATCATGTGTGTAATGCAGACTTTGTGCAATGTTAACTGTGGGTTGTAGGAGTATGGGTGAGGGGGCTGGCTGTGTGTGTATGTGGGTGCGTGTGAGTGTGGGTGAGTCGATTGCCCAAGACAAATGTATCTACCTAAGAGACATTAAAAGCTCATCTTGTCTTATCATCGTCATCAACAACACTAACCTGGGCAATGCTGAGAAACTAGGGGTGGGTGGGAAGCTATGAAGGTAGGCAGCAACAACAACAACAACAACAACAAGTTGCATTTATATAGCGCTTCACAGTGAAGGGGGAACCTCACTAACCACCAGCGATGTGTAGCACCCACCTGGGTGATGCACGGCAGGCATTATGCGCCAGAACGCTCACCACACAAAGGGCATAGAGAGAGAGCTGAGAATTTCCCCCCAAATTTTTTTTTCTGTTATGACATACTTCAAAAACAGGACTCAGGGGAGGTGTGTCAAGAGAGGTGTCCTTGTCAGCAGCTGTGCTGGTCAGGTGATGTGTGTTATTTTGGGGAAGACTGCTAGATCACTATGTGCTGCCTGCACACAGTAGGCTACTACAAAATAAAAAGCCACACACAAACTCTCTGCTGCAGAGGACCTTGATGCACCCCTTTGACTGCTTTTGTTTGCTGACTTGGTGAATTTGTCAGGGAGTGTGTCGGGTCGAATAACCCATTTTCTTTTTTTTTCTTTTTTTGGCAAAAGAACACACTTAAGTTTTTGCCTCTTTTTCTGAATTCCCGGGCGAGTTACTCCAGCTGACAAAAACTGGCTCAGTTGAAGAGAGTGTCAAACCTCCTCATGCATCATTACCTCGTCTCCTCTGTTGAAATTGTTTCTTTTTTTCATTCTTTTTTTTTTAATTTCCTTTCAGTCCAGAAAGTGCCTCTGTAATTCACGAACGACAAGCACGACTAGCGTTTACAGCCGGCTATGTCATCCAAAGACTGTGTCTGTGTCAAACAATCTACAAAACACAGCTGTTCAATAAACACGGCCATTGTGAGCTCACAGACAAACAGTGTGTGCGTGGATAAACTCCAAGCTACAGGTTGCACACACAAACACAAACACACACACACACACACACACACACACACACACACACACACACACACAAGAATTATGCACTGAGCCTTACAGTCTGGCAGGGCAGAGTCGTTTGCAGCAGCGCTGAACAAATTAACATTTTGCCTTCTCTGCTGGCAGAGCCAAATTACCCCAGATCGCGGCCGATGCCAAGTGCCTAGCCGGGTCCCAGCTCTATCCAGCTAACAGTGGGGAGACACATGTCTTAGCTGTCTGGGAGATGAGCTATCACCATCATGGATCTCTCGTTCTCTCACTTTCCTTCTATGCTGCCATCCTTTCTGCTTTTCTTTCTTTTATCGTGACATCATTCTCTCTCACTAATGGCATCTCTTTCTCTCTCTCTATATCTATCTTCATCACTTTCTCTCCCACTCTCTTCCTCTAAACACACACACACACACACACACACACACACACACACACACTTCCAGCAATGGTTGCCATGTGAGTCTCAGGGGAGCAGTCAGAGGAGTGATGACGCAAGACTCCAGAATGCACTGAAACAAAGAGCCCGGTCCATAACAATGACACGTGTGAGAATGTGTGTGTGAGGAATAGAAGAGAGAAGAAGAGAAATATGACAAATAATGTGTGTGTGAGCGACAAATGCATGAATTATTTGAATTGAACAGACAGACAGACAGACAGACAGAGAGAAAGAGAGAGAGAGAGAGAGAGAGAGAGAGAGAGAGAGAGAGAGAGAGAGAGAGAGAACAACCAGGAGCAAAAAACAACAACGCAAGACTTTGCACTCCCCCTCTCAACTGGACACACACCAGCTATTCCTAGGCGTGATTGCACTCCCGAGGCACAGAGCCTAGCCTCCCAGCTCCGTCCGCTACGCCCACAGCAGTTGCTCTGAGGGCAGTGGCTACGTCAACACATCGGCTGTGCTCTGGGGGGGTAGAGGAGGGCAGAGCTGACTTGGGATCAGCCGATACAGTGACAGAGCCATCTGGGCTGGTTGGTTCTGACATTCTACAGTGTCGTTCTACAGAGGTCATAGCAGTGGATATCTTTTACATGACCTTACTGTCACAGTGTAATGTGATACAGTTCAATTACAATGAACTGTTCATAATATTGTTACAGATAAGCAAAACTATTTAACGTTGAATTGCACATTCATAACCACCACCTACGGCAAACAGATTAGAGATCTCACAACACTGAACACTCATCATCAGGTCACTACTGAGTAGCAAACATAAACAAACATTTTAATAGCAGGCTCACCATGGTTCAAATTATCCCAGTGCTTGCAAAATGCCCCCACAGTGACACTTTGCTTGAGCCCCCCTTATTATGACACTGACATAGCCATGCCATAAACATGTTACAGTATAAACCTGGCCCTGTCTTTCGTATGACAACTGGGTTTCCAATGTCACTATAATGTTAATTAATCAGTAACTAACTATTTTGACGGGCCTCAAGCTCTTACTATTAAAGACAACTCTTAGGTTAGCTTTTATCACATGGGAAGCTAACACAGCGTCATACAGTAGAGAAAAATAACTTATTTTGATTAGAGCTCCTCTTACAGCACTGGGCACTGATTTTCAAGACTATTTATGACTAACTAGACATCTGCCATAACGCGTTTCCGACACGTTTATTTAAGTTTCATGTGTTACCACACTAACATTGTAGGCCTAAACACGATTTTGATATTCATGTCTGCATCCTAAGATGACTGTGTGCATGAAGAGTTTCGTTGTGTGGGCTGAAGTGTAATCATTAAACGTAGTGTCAACAAACAGCTCTCGGTCGCTAGTCACCATGTCCTGACGGCAACACTGGAACTTCTGGAAGCCAGGCTCGCTCAAAACACAGAGCTACAAAACCACGTTGAAAACGATGCAACAATGTTGACACCTGCAGCAATGAGCACAGCTGCAACGCGTTTCAGCCGACATTTAATCCCAGTGCTAAAGGTCTGTGTATAAATCTCCACCCCATATTTTATTAGCATGGCCTCGATTAAAAAAAAACATTTTAAAAAACACCCAAAAGACGAAACATTTTTCATATTGTTATGTTATGACCGAGAATGTCAAATAAATGTCCATTCAAAAGGCAGGAAGGGAGGGGGGGGGGTGTTGCTCTTTATTTTTCAGGGTCAGTGGGCGAGAGGGAGTGGAGAACGTACGGCTGCCTGAATAAGCGCTGGCAGCAGGAGTGTGGTCTGCCAAGCGAGTCTCACCCCTGCGCTGTGCTGAGCTGGAAAAAGGCCTTGGCTGCAAAGGGCCTCTAATGCTGAATACCAAGAAGTACTCGAGTTGGGGGGGATCTGTTTCCGCAGAGCAATCCAAATAGGTACAACTTATCTGACACTGTGTGGGTGTTGGTGCTCCAACTGCCAAGAGAGCAAAGATGTGTGTGTGTGCGTATAAGGGAGTGTATATGGGAGAGGATTTATATATATGAGTGCGCACACACACACACACACACACACACACAATTACACAAACATTCATACTAAGTTCTACAAAAATGTCCACAGCTTGCAAGGCATGCTGGGATGCGCTCCAGGGCAGCTGGGCCCCTGTGCTGTAATTTCTCTGTGGACAGAACGAGAGAGAAACCACCTCAGAGGGAGAGAGAAGCTGCAGACTCAACGGATTGGAGCAGATGGATCCGTCCTCATGGCAACCACAATGGAAAACACACACACACGCACACACACACACACACACACACTTGCATTCAGCCCACACCCAAAACATATCCATCCAGAAAAACCCTTAAACCCCTTAAAACACTCGGGGCTTCTCAAACGAAGGCACACATCTTCAATCGTGCCCACAACAACAACACTGTGACAGCAGCACAATGCCAGGGACCTGTGTGTGAGGCAAAGCTACAAACGCACTCCCTGCAGTGGGCGAGTGAGTGTGGGTGAAATGAGAGCACCGAAAACGCATTACGGCGCATTAAGATGTGGTGTCCAGGCCCGACTATCTTTAGACAGAAGGGCCAACGCCATGCCAACACAAGCAGCGCCCGCCCAGTTCCACAAAGGCCAGTCCTGCCCAGCACAGACATACCAGCCGTGTCCCCGAGCAGCCAGCCACTGGACCTTGGTGCTGCTTGCTTTTCCCCCTCAATCCCTCTTTTGTGGAGGCAAGCATTTCATGTTTTGTTTCTTTGTAGTGGCAAGCAAATTTTTTATCATTTGTAATGCTGTTGTCTCTTATTCAATCACTTTTTTTTTTTTTTTGAAAAAAATAGAAAAGGAGAACATGTATTGAATGAAAAAAAGGGGGGAACTTATTCAGAGATAAAGATACAATAAAAATTCCACTCAGTGTCCTAAAATAGGCCAGTCATCCAGCTGTGGTTTTGAGTCACTTGTGTTGGACTGGACTGGACTGGGCAGGGCAGCGTGGCAAGTCCACACAGTCGGGCTCTGCTGCACTGGAACTCCTGTTTGAACTGAGGACGGGGATAGAATGGGGGGGGGGGGGGGGGGGGCAGCTTTCCAACCCTCTGCAGTCTCAAACCTCCATCAAAGGCTTCAGAGGTGTGTGTGTGTGTGTGTGTGTGTGTGTGTGTG
This sequence comes from Alosa pseudoharengus, assembly GCF_046254945.1. Taxonomy (NCBI): domain Eukaryota; kingdom Metazoa; phylum Chordata; class Actinopteri; order Clupeiformes; family Clupeidae; genus Alosa; species Alosa pseudoharengus. Next base: position 45,732,837 of record NW_027468564.1, read on the forward strand.
TGTGTGTGTGAGGGGGGGTGAAGCTATGAGTGAGAGAACACACCTCATGTCAGAGGGATGAGGTTGAATCAGTCGAGAGGAAGAACTTCAGACACCCCTCATGGTTTAGCAACCTTGTGGAATATGAGTCAGGCAGGCCTACAGAGTTTCCTACAGCATCTGACAAATCTCCATCGGTCATCATGCTTATAAAACCACACACAACGCCCCGACTTTGGATATATTAAGCTGAAGTGCATGTTGTATAATAAAATCTTATATAAATTAGTTATAATTTCATTTTATGAGCATAACTAACTTGAGACCATAGACAGGCGGTTCCCCAGGGGCTAATAGTGTGGACAGAGGGAGACCATAAAGACGAACCTAAATGTAGCGAACAAAGACTTCATAAATATTTCAAGGTTAAGCAATGTTACCCAACATCCCACTATTCATTCTCTACCTGCTGCTAGCACAAACACCTTTCAGACATCAGTCTCATTGACTCATTTCCTGATTTCTATCCCATCTGACAAAGCGATCTTTCTTGCATTTATTGGCAGCCACGGTGACTGCCTCCTCTCTGGACTTTGTACAAAGAGATTTCACGATTAGCTTGCAGCACAACAGATTGCAAAGCAAAAGGAAATTTGGGGCATTGCAGCTATGCCTACACTATCCTTAAAAGTATTCAAGCCACAAACACACACACACACACACACACACACACACACACACACACAATCACAATACAGCATCTGAAGGTTTAGCATTACTTAGTACACAACAACAGTACACAGCCAGATTGTACATGAGGTTATGGGTAAAACATTCTAGCCATTAGCATGCTGCTTAAGTGGCTAACAACCTATAGAAGCACTATATGTTACTCTACTAATGGAGCCAAAGCCAATTGGTTTTACAGATGGCCTGGAGATAGCCATCAGACACACACACACACACACACTCGTCCTGCTGAATCATGTGACACTAGCATGCCAGATGCTTCAAGTCAACAGGAAGCCCTGAGAACAATCTCCAGGGAATTTACAAGGAGTTTGTTTCTATACAACGGTCACTGTTTACAGCTTCCAGAGACTAGCACTAGCTGTGGACATTACATTGACAAGAATTCAACTGTTGTCTGTTCAAACACAAGGGCATACACTTGGTAAGCATATGGAACTGTTCAACAGCGTGTTAAAAAAAGTGCCCAAGACCTACAGTACTTACTGCAGTCGACTCGAACACAAAGAAATTTGACAGCAAACACAGAATAAAGAGAACAAAATTATGCATGAACTGTGAAAGTAGGAGGGAGTTCAGACAACTTTTTTGCTCTCTCTCTCTCTTTCCCTATCTTCCTTCCACTGTCATTCTTTCTTTCTCTCTCTCTTTCTTCCTTTCTTGATAAATTCACATTTTCCAGTTGAAACGAGAAAGAGGCTGTTCATCAGTTGTTTCCAATTAGATGCGAGCTTGAAAAAAAAAAAAAAGACAAAGAGCTCATTCATTCTGAGCAAGAAAAAAAAGAGAACACTCGCAGCAAACATCAATACCTCGACAGGGAAAAATGATATAAATGTGTAGCAGCAGCGGACATTATTACGTTACCACGGGCCTATCTGAACATGCGGCATGTTCGCTAATACGTCATCTGCCGATACCATCTTTTTCAATCCCGTCTCGGAGAAGAAGCACTTTTTTGTGCTTCGCTTCGAGCTTGTTCAGCATTAAATGTTCATCCTCAACGCATGTGCCAGTCACAGGCAAACAAACAAAGCAGAAAGTGGCATTTTTTTGAGAGTTTAGAACCAAGGAAGAAACACTTACAGTCGCGGAGGAAGGTGCCGGAATGTTCCGTTGTGCAGTAGTGAAGAGAGGAGAAAGGAACCCTGGCAGGGACCTTGGTGGGGCACAGACTTTGGGCCTAGCCACTAAATACACGGAACCCCGCCTAAGAGGATCTATTTAAAGAAGTGTGCATAAAAAGCCAACCGCCATCTTCTCTCTTCTTTTTCTCTTTTTTTCTTTTAACCCATATACTTGCTCTACCAAGATAGCTTTTACTGTCAGAACCACAAAGAAGTACAGCACACAGGCAAAAAATGTTGGGGTAACTCTTCAAAGTCACTGAACTGCCCTATGGACAGGGCTCTTGACTGTCCAGTGCATGGTCATTCAGTATATGGTGCTAGTTAGAGCAGTAACATTCTACCTTGAACATACCAATGCCATGTGTACATCCTGGGCTACACTTGACCCAAATGTAGACACCATGTTTTGAGCAGATTGTGTGTGACATCAAATACATTGATTATGTCAGAAACATGCTCACGTCTTTTTTTGAGCACACCCTGCCTCTTCAAGGTTATCAACGGGTCATCTACATACAGATGCTCCTCTCTGACCCTCCGGGACATCCCCGAGACCCAAAGAGACAATGGTGACACTGACTGCCCTGGCTGAAGAGCCAGACATGACAAATGAGGTGGTCAAGCATGTAATCCCTTACATTTCTGGACACGTTTTAAAATTGCTAATGACATCATAATTCCTCTGGCCAGCCGCTACCACCGCCACTGGACGAAGCTCCGCTTCACAGTCCTCATTGTTCGGCGAAGGCTGACCCTTATAATAGCCGAGTGACCTCACATCCTCTTGACGCACGGCCAAACAATCGTGTAGCGATCGCCGGCAGAGTGTGGAGAGCGCTCGAGTAACATCCCTCTCTCGGTGGGAAGGGGGTGGAGGGGGCCAGGGTTGGAGAGTCCCGAGCGTCTTTCATTTACGCAAGTTCAGGCATTGTTTCTCCGTACAACCCCACCAGGACTAAACCCCCCCACCCCACCCCCCAAACACCACCACTCGCAACATCCTGTTAGATCATTTCCAGACTGCCGACTGACCTTCCCCCCACCAAACACACACCCACACCCACACCACACCACGTACTACTCTACACATCACCGTGCCTTAACACCTTCACACGCCCTCCTCAGCCCATCCCGAACGTCCCCACCCTGCTCTTCCTACTTCCCACAGGGTCCCGAGTCGGAAACAGGAAATGGCGAGCGAGCAAAAGAGCACTTCCCTGGAGAAGCGGACAGGGGGTGGGCAAGGGGCCTGAGGGAGAAAAGTGCCAATTCAGCGGACACGTCCCTTCTCCCGACGTCTGAACAGAGGCATCATGGGATAGATAGAGCAGACCGTGGCCTGTGTCTCCTCTGCTCCCCAGTCAGCTGACTGAAGGTCAGGTTCCCATCACTCGGGCAGAGAGAGAGAGTGAGAGAGAGAGAGGGAACAAACGACTGAAGAGAAAATGAGAGAAAGAGTGTGTATATGCTTGTGAGTGACACAGAGTCTGTCTTCCATGTGAAGGATGAGCAATTGAGCATCACAAGGAGGCATATGCGCACCTGTCATTTCTGCATCACTGTATTCGTTGCCTCACACTCTCGCAGATGGAGACACACACACACACACACACACACACACACGTTGTTTGTGCTGGCAGATGGGATCATCTTCTATGATGTCACCTCAAGCGCCGAGGAGCAACGGACAGTCTTGGCTCAGCCAGCTGCCGACAGGCAAAAAACAACACACACACACACACACACACACACACACACACACACACACACACACACACACACACAGACACAGACTCCAGCATGCCCACGACACACTCGCTTCTCCCTCCCAGACGAAGAGGAGGAGGAGGAGGATGAGAGAGGAGAGAGGAGAAGAGAGAAAACAGGGAGGAGAGATGGACAGAAGAAGAAGAGGAGGAGAGGAACCACAAGTTGAAGTACAAGTGAAGACGCCAATCAGATCATGGTGAAAAACAAACAGGGAGGAGTTGCTGAAGGAGGAGTAAATTAGATTAACCAAACAAATAACTCCAACCACCACTTTGCCTGCTGCTTTAGATTCATCTAGCATCTTATAAAACTTCCTCAGCATCAGCACAGAGACATCTAAATTACTATGCAAGACAAAAAGCATGCATAGTAATATTAGACTGCCCTTGTTTCTAATCTATTTAGTGATTGTACACTATACACTGAGGGCATATTGAAGGCAGATAATTTATTAGTTATTGTGCCACATGGGGATTGACCTCTATGACCTTGGCCTAATGAGATTTACAAGCATGCCATTTTAGCCCCACCACTGAAATGTATAACTGACCAGCTAAGCTATCAGCATCCTTCCATTTACAAGATAGATCTCATCTGCATTTCACGGCTACATAGCACTGAGCATCCATTCATCTACACGATAGACTTCTGGCTGCAAAGCATAGCTACAGCCATCCATCTCATAGGCACAGCCATCCATCCCATAACCATTCCTCTCGTATTCATTTACACCATACACTTCTGGCTACTGTTCAAGTAATTGGACTCAATGGAGACTGAATCCATACCCTTAAAGGAATTATCCGGAGTAAAATGCACTTTAGATCAATTTACGGATGATTGGGAGTACATTAGAGACCGACCGATTTGGGTTTTTTTAAAGCCGATGCCGATACCGATTTTTAGCGGTCGGAGTCAGCCGATGGCCGATGTGATATTTATGTATATAGTAGAAATATTATGTAGGCTATTATATAAAAATGACTGTAGGGGCCTACTCATCGATTCATAACAACAAGAATTAACAAATGTATGACTTCTTGCAGTCTGTTAGTCTATTAATTATTCATTTTAATATGTTTAACAGAGTGCAAGAAGACTTCCATGATGTGACAACTTCAGATAGTTACTTCAAAACGGCAAAATACATGTTCAGGTTATACAGTTTCACTGTGGAACTTCCATGCCTTACCACAGACCTAGGTTTCAACGATATAAAACTCCGTCTCCCAGCATGCTGTGAGCATGCATCAAATCAAAAATGTATACATCGCGAAAACAAATTGACACGGGATGACAATGTTTTAAAACGTTCACTTGTTATTTGTGCGTCCTCTTTTTCCTCAATCATTTCACTTAGATTGTCCGTTACTAAAGTTTAGATCGTAACATAGCAGTCACCGGCGTTGAGGGCGGGGGCTTGCATAGTCGGCGCATTCCCAACGCACTCGTAGCCACAACGCTAAGCAACTTTCATTTCTTTCTTCAACTCCGATGCAGTTGAAAACGAATGGACATGGGATGACAGTGTTATAAAGCGTTCACATGTTAGATTTGCGTCCTCTTTTTGCTAAATTTTCACTTAGATTGTCCGCTACTATTAGCCTAGAAATCTAGACGCGCCCCTAGCGGCTGCCAGGGCTAGTCTAGCAACTCTCCGTTGGCTTGTGAGCTCCAGAAATCGAAACTTAATCAGGCCATTGAAATCGTGTATAGAGTCGTTAGTTGGGCTTAACATAATGATTGATGGCAGAGTTGCAACGGTTTGGCTTGAATTCCCTGCTACTTGAAAACAAATAAGATGGATGTTGCTGCTGGCGAACAGTGTGACACGAGTTAAGCTTTTATTATGTTGGCAAACGTTTGAACTAGCCAACTAGCTCCGCTGGTGGGAAACACATGGGACTCATAGTAGAGTTCACAACGGGTCGGGTCGGCCCGACAAACCCGACAGGACCCGCAGGTTCGGGTCGAAAATATAAGCAAATGACTCGGGTCGGGTCGGACCTCGGGCTTAACCTTTTCTGCTCAGTGAAAAAAAAACATTTATTAATCATCGCAGCTGTTCACCGTAAAGAAAGTCTGCTGCAGCGTGCAACGTGCATCATGGAGAGGGGCAGGGGCAGACTAGAGGGTGACACGGGAAGCAATTTTCACTCCCGTCCCATCCCGAGCCCGCACAAATACTCCCGTCATATCCCGATCACGTGACAGCCCCCCCAAAAAAATTCTGTCCCGCAAAATCCCGAGAGAAAGACTCCCGAATCCCGTCCCGCTCCCTATGTTGATGTCTAAAGTTATCCGACTGTTAGGCTACAGTAGCGTGCGGTGACCATACATTTTGGTAGGGCAGAAAGCCTTGTCTAACTTTTCTTTAATAGCCGATCATTTTGGGCTATATTAAAATTACATATTTTACAGTACTTTGCTGTAGGCTATGCTTAAATCATTTCATAGTTAGATCTCATCCCATCAGTTAAGTTTGCACCGTTCTCATCACGTTAAACCAGCGAAGCATAGCAACGTTGCTATGAGTAAACAAAACAATTTTTTGTGTTCCGCCAGGGTTATGCGATAAATATATTGAGGAATGCGATCGTCAAGGTGTCATGCCCCAACATTGCATGACACATTAAACTCAACGAGAATCGCTTTCCCGGACAGCTCGTGCAATTGAATAGAGTTGTCCTTTGCTGATACTTTCGCCTGTAACTGTTTCTTTGCATCCATTTTGCCTTAGGGCCTATCGCTGAAGCTGATTGATTGTGAACAGGGCAGCTGCTTGTCTTGCTCTGATAGGCTACCAATCAACAACAAACGTATTGTGGGTTGTAATTGGTTCTCTTTTCTAAAACGAAATGCCTCACGTCTTTGGGCGCACTCACTGCATTGCAGCGTCATTTTTTAAGTTAATAATCTCTGGCTTCCCGCCAGCTCCCGTTTATTATTTCCTGTCCCGTCCCAATCACGTTACCAACAGTGAAATTTACTCCCGTACTGCGGGAAACCCGCGGGAATACCGTGACCCGCGGGAGTCCCGAAAAATTGTCACCCTCTAGGGCAGACGCTGCGTGCACGCCTTTAGCCTGGAGAAGAAGATGGAGTTGGTGAAAAGTAGGCTAAACTTGCCGCAGGTGAATTCACCGTCGCTACTACAGGAGTGGGGAAATCAGAGGTCTGGAAAGTGTTTGGAGTGGTGCTGGATTCTGATGAATTCTACAGGTTATTTGCAATACTCAAAATGCAAGGTGCTGATGAAATATGTGACCCTGCAAGGCGAAACCAGTCGCTTTGGTAAAATGTACAAAATTAAGTTATTTTGCTCACATGAACGGCAATAAACTAAGCTTTCCAACGATATGTATATCGAGGGTAGGCCTATTGCAAAAAGTATCGCTAAGATAACCGCATCCAAAGTTGGCATGGTTCTTCCATCACGATACGCCAGAAGAGGAGAAAATCACCGTTTTAAGTAAATTGTCACGCTAATTTGTTGAATCTTCACCTAAATAAAGTCAGGGTTTAACAGTCAAAACGTAGCCTATGTTTTACGTCGGGCCGGGTTCGGGCAGATAATTCATGTTGATGTGTCGGGTTACATCGGGTCCGGGCTTTAAAAGCCACGGGCCGGGTCGGGTCGGGTTGTAATTTTCAGGCCCGTTGAGAACTCTAACTCATAGCGCTGCCGCTGTCCTATTGCGTGCAGAGGGAATTTGAAAGACAACTGATTATCCTGCCTCTATATAATTTCATCAAGCCAGTACCTTTCCGGAAATGTTGCTGCTGCAGCTGGCAAGGGGAAAGTTCGTAGGAGTCGATTGCATCACATCGTTGCACGACATCACGTCACGTGACATTTCAAAATTCCAACCTGTTAGTAAGCTAGGGTTTGCTGTTGCATACAACTTCATTTCAATTTCGAAAGAAATACTGGACTATGTAATTGTGAATTTCCAGAGCGTGTTACTCCACACTCGACTCCTACGGACTTTCCCCTAAAGATGCCAGCTGCAGCAGCAACATTTCCGGAAAAGTACTGGCTTGATGAAATTCATTCTGGACTCTCTATCCGACCACATAAAGACCTCAGGATACTTCGGTTTGGCTTTAGGGACCCTCTACTCACTACCACGTAAGTGTAATGTTGTTTGGAACTGTAGAAGAGGTATAAAAATAGCGTTTTGTAGCGGCAAAATGACATGCCCTGGTCACTTCCAGGCTAACGAGTTTTGACTAAAAACGGTAAAATCGAACTTTCTCAAAACACATCCGAATGACATAATTTTGATGTCAACTCAACGTATGTACTCCCAATCATCCGTAAATTGATCTAAAGTGCATTTTACTCCGGATAATTCCTTTAACACTGGCACGACAGGCTGCAATGTAAAAATGTCACTTTTATAAACTAGGGAGCAGTTGTGTGTGGAGTGCTACAACAGTCCAGTTTCTCCCTCCTTCAACACATCTTGTCCTTGACAAACGCACAATAATAGAGTATAGAGATAGAGTATATAGAGTATAGACGGAGTATAGAGATAGAGTGAAAAAATATAGAGATAGAGAAAGATAGAGATATAGAGATAGACAGTGATAAAATATAGAGATAGAGAAATATAGAGTGATAGAGATAGACAGTGATAAAGATATAGTGATAGTGCATAGAGATAGAGTGATAGAGATAGAGGTGATAGTGTATAGAGATAGAGTGATAGAGATAGAGGTGATAGTGTATAGAGATAGAGTGATAGAGATAGAGGTGATAGTGTATAGAGATAGAGTGATAGAGATAGAGGTGATAGAGTGTAGATATAGAGATAGATAGAGGTGATAGAGTTTAGAGATAGAGATAGATAGATTTATAGAGATAGAGAAAGATGGAGTGATAGAGTATAGAGGTGATAGAGTATAGATATAGAGATAGATAGAGGTGATAGAGTATAGATATAGAGATATAGATAGACTGAGTTATAGAGATAGAGAAAAATAGAGTGATAGAGTATAGAGGTGATAGAGTATTGTCATTACTGTTCAATAATACATGTTTGCCCTGACTGCCAAATCAATGAGCCTGCCTGCCTCGTTGGTGCAATGGTCAGAGTGCAAGGTCATTGTCCAAGAGACCCATCTTTGAGGCCGGAGTCCCTTGGCAAAGAGACAGTCATTAATGTACACAGATCCCGAACACGCAGAGCTACCAGTAATAATTCACTTATGATTCTCTTTTCATATCTCACCCCACTGACGTGCCATGAGTGGTAAATCATCCCAATGGGTTCTGGCATCTCTAGCACTGACCTCCCCCAGTTCAACTGCAACATGCAAACTGTCAGTGTGATAATACCACTGACGCGATCGCTGGGTATGGGCATTGGGACATGGGGGTAAAGAGTGCCATTGGCTGTTGGTGCACAGAGGCTGTAACTGTTAAGTGTGATAATAGTTTCACTCCTGCGTGAGGAAATATTTTCATCCCTATGAGATATTGCTATTTAACTGTTAGTTGCTCATTATATTGTTGCCACACACACACACACACACACACAACCAGTGTTCGCCTGCCCTGGCATGAAAGGCAGCTCGGGCATTCGCAGATGGCGCAAAACGGGCGACATAACGAGATGGAGACGTGACGAGACCTGCTGGTGACAGCAAAGACCAGAACAGAGGGTGGGGGAGGGGTTGGGGACGTCAAAAACCCAAACCAAGTCACGCTGACAGGCAGCAGCTGTCGACAATACCAGTGGAGTGGTTTAGTTTGGATGGGATGGGGGGGAGGGAGGGAACAAGCTCCCATGGACGTTGTTCTCATGCCGCTTCCTCTTCAACTTCCTGCCGGATGACGGAGGGCTTTTCCTCAGGGGGCATGTGGGGGCCAGTGGCTGGTGATGACGGTGACGTGACAGGGAGCACACAAAGCACACACACACTCACCACAGTAAACACACACACACACACACACACACACACACACACACAACACACACCTACACACACACTTCCACCATGACACACACACACCTACGTTTCTCCAACACACACACTCCCACCATGACACACACACACACACACCTATGTCTTTCCAACACACACACACACACACACACACACACACACACACACACACACACACACACACACACACACACACACACACACACACACACACACACACACACACACACACAGCCTACTCCCCCTTGTTAAACACTGGCACAATGGCCTTTGTTGACGCATATCAGCAAGGTGTCTCCAGTCTCTCACCCTCCACTGCACCTCACACCACCTCGTGCCCTGAACACCACACAGGGCAAAAAAACTCCCCCCTGGGGACACAACAGAGGCCCAGCCCAGCCTGCACTAGTCCCTCTCTACCATATACCTTACCAAAGAGGCAGTAGAAACAGAAGAAAGTAAGAAGAAGAAAAGACAAAACGAAAGAAAGAAAGAATGCCAGTCTCCCTCTACTCTCCCTCTCTTTTTCTTTGGCCACTGAAGCTGCTCTGTGGAGTGGCGTGGTGATGTGGGTGAGCGCAGCACTGTGTGGTTCTCATGGTGAGAAAACAATGCTAACCCATGACGCCATGAGGCTAGTAACGGAGGGAGACTTTTTACAAGGAGCAGCGGGACCAGAACAGCTATAACACAGCCCTGTTCAGTTCCTTATAAAACAACAACAAAACAACAGAAACAAAGAAACAAAACAAATCCAGTGCGTTTGAGTTCAAGGGTCCTAAATGGGTATTAATATCACTTAATTACTTAATAATATCACTTAATTGCTTAATAATGTCATAGGTAAACAATTCCACTGCTTAGAGGGCACTCAGCCACTCAATCACTCAGGTCACACACACACACACACACACCTACCTCTTAAGACAGTCATTAACTCTCAGTAGCCCATATATGAGTGACTGAGAGCCATTAGTCATTACAGAAAGCACACAACTAACTCAAGTTAACCTATACCTTCAAGAGGGCTTTTTGTATGGGTGACCGATGCTGCTGGGTCACTCACTCACACATGCATCTCTCTCTCAAACACACACACACACACACACACACACACACACACACACACACACACACACACACACACACACACACACACACACACACACACACACACACTCTCTCTCTCTCTTTGGCCAAGCTGGTTATGTGAGGGAGCGAGTGAGTGAGTGAGGAACTGAGTGCCACTAGAACAGGTCCTTCCAGCACTAGAGGGCCTTTCCTCTTTGTCAGTCCATTACCCAGAAGGAAATGGGACTCACTCACTCACTCAGTCAGTGCGCTGCCACACAATCTGGGTGTCAGCAGCTAGTCCTCCAGCCCAGAGCAGGAAGTAAGTCCCCCCCCTTCTCCGCTCCTAGTCGCACCACTTCAATGGAATAAAACAAGAGGATGTGGGTTTATCCCCTCCCATCCAATACAGCCCCCCCTATCTCTCTCTCTCTCTCTCTCTCTCTCTCTCTCTCTCTCTCTCTCTCTCTCTCTCTCTCTCTCTCTCTCTCTCTCTCTCTCTCTCTCTCTCTCTCTCTCTCTCTCTCTCTCTCTCTCTCTCTCTCTCTCTCTCTCGCTTTCTTTCTTTCTTTCTTTCTTTCTCTCCACTGCTCACTCAATCTCTCTCACTCTGTGTCTCTTTTTCCTCATAGGATAAGCATTTCCAGCTGCTTTCAAGAACACTATGAATGCAAGCGTCTTACTGTGTCCCCCTGTAGACTGGAGTTCCAGTGAAGAGGCAAGGGGTTTCTAACTTCTCACAATACTCACTCACCCATGTGCGTACGCGCACACACACACATGCACACACACACATGCACACACACACACGCACACACACACACACGGGAGGGCGGGAGGGAGAGAGGGAGAGGAGAGAGAGAGTGACTCCCTTGAGATGTCATGCAGAAACTAGGACAAAATCATCCCTCCCCTCCAATTTCCAAAACACAACTTGGCAAAGACTCTCCGAAAACTTCTGATGTGAACTTCCATCGAGCGTGACGTGGTTTTGCACTGATATTCTGCAACAGAGCGTAACTGAGCTGATGTCATCAAACTCTTTGAAGAAGAGAGAGCAGTGTGTATGTGTGTGTGTGTGTGCACGCGTCACTGCTTAGGTCACCGAGTGCAAGTTACAAAGCGGGTCACAGCCAATTTGCTATGGGGTACATTAGCGTGAATGAGCACATGATACACTTGCAACTTCATATTTAGTTTCTATCCGCCCAGATTTGACAGGCTATATCTCTATCTATGTGTGTGTGTGTGTGTGTGTGTGGGGGGGGGGGGGGGGTATGAATTGTGCATTCAACAGTATGCTGTGGCTATGCTTGAGGGGGTGTGACTGTCAGGCTACATGCTTCACCAACTAAAAGAATGCAGATCAACATTGAACTGTGGAGAGTTCCCCCTAAGACCACTCTGTCCTCAGGATACAATGGTTAAATGTTTACAACAACTATCTATATCTAGTTCAACAACATTGTTCTAGATTCTCTGTTAATGCAGTCTAGAGGGAAAATGCCTAATGTGTCATGTGTTGAAGACCATAACGTCATTATTTAAAAATGCATATATTAACAAAACAAAAAAACATTATTGATAATTAATTAATACAGGTGGTTACACCGCAGCCAATAATACAAACTTCCCTTTTTACCATAAGGCAGTTCTTCCTAAGATTAGCCTGTAGCACATTAATTAGGTCTATAAAGACAAATGAATCTTGTCATTCATAAATGTTTGCTGCATTCAAGGCATACAATAGGATGAGTGCGCACAGGTAAAACACTCACGTAATGCTTTGAGGGGTGACGTCTCTTCTCCACATCTACCACCTTTACATCCAAAACTGTCCGGAGCTGCATCTTGAGGAGGTTGAGCAGATTTTCCAGGTGCAATAGAGTATAATTCAGGCAAGAAGGACCTCAGTCTTCAGAAGTGGTTTTAATCACGAAGAAATCCGCTGGTGTTTGTGGCGTTCTTCTCAATGAAGGCATTCGATTGTTCTCCTCGCTCCGTGGTCAGTAACATAAAAAAAGATCCCCAGCTGATGTTATGCGCGTATTGGCGCTGTGGCCGGCGTGAAAGCCAAAACTTCTAATGGTCTTGATGGACGAAACGCTCGAACGTTAATATCTGACAACAAACCACATATATCGCTTTCCAGGCTACTACATTGGTCAGCTGAATCCAAATTAAGGTCTACACTCAGAACCGGGGCAGCGTCGGCGGTTCGTGAGGCGTGATGAAAAATTATCACCTTTCTTGCCCGAGGCGTGCTCGCGCTGGTTCTTTGTGTTGACCACAATGCTCCCTGTCCACGGGTGTTCCTTAATTTTATTCGGGGCACTTGGTAAAGACCGGCGCATTGACCGCCGAATGCTGCGTGCAGAGACTTGCAGGCATTGAACAGGAGGAAGCGCAAAGCGATTTAGGCAGCGGGGCTGGGCTTGACGTGAGTTCGTTCGTTGTAGTTGGGCTGGGAAACCTCGCCGCGCAGAACTGGGTTGGTTGTTGGTAATAAGACGCCGAGGTCCTCCTCCGCATCACGATCAGGGTGAATTCAGAGCGCGCGGGCTTTATTTGACTAACACTACAGGAAACACTGACGTTTCAATAGCGGTTTACCTCGACTCTATATTACAATTATGTCAACGGGACAGTAGGGTAGTTACCATGGGGTAGATTTCAGGGCATTGAAAGAGGGCTACTGTGCAGTAGCCTACGTGAACTGAAGCATTTTGTTTTCATTGTATGAAATTATGCGAACCCATACTCTTGCGTTAGATATGAATAATATTAGCCAGAAAGTCACATTTAAAATACAATAAAACATATTTATTTTATTTGGTATTCGTTGTGCACTGTACACTCTTGTATGTCAAAGTTGTAGTCTACTGTGATTGTCCATTGACAAGAGGCCGACAGGGGGACAGAAAACGTGAAGCTGATACAGATGTTTCTCAGAGATGGCAACATGTATTACAAATGAATGTCCCCCTCTTGTGGCAGGTCGGACACCCTGCTGAATCGGTGCCCAATTTCACATGACGAAATCGCCTGTTTTAATTAATTAAATAATTACATCACCTTTTAAGTGAAGACGAAAGTTTCATGTTTTCGAGAATGACTTTTCGAAAATAGGAAAATAGTGGCTGCATGATTTTGAGCATATTCAACTTCCAGAGGAATCCTGCATTATTTGTTATTTACATAACATTTGATATTTACATTATAACAAATATTATTGTTATCTCCTAATTTATCTTTTAAAAAAATAGCACCCGACAACATAACAACCTCTCTGGTTGAGTAGAGGAAGGAGAGAGAGAAAAGCAAAACAGGAAACACAGAGTTCGTCACCGCCTTGCCTTTGCCAGAACATGAAATTCGCCGAAACTGATTCAGCCTATTGCCCGTAAAATTCCTTTGCCGGCCAGTCAGTTCATGTCAGGTCAGATGACGGTGTAGTGGCAGTCACTGGTGCTGATGATGTCACTGTTGCTCTCGAGGTACCGCAGAGCGACCTCCAGGGCCGGGCGGCTCAGGTTCTGGCTGAAGCGGCGCCTCACGCTGGACAGAACGTGCAGGATGTGGCAACCCTTCTCTGCATCTGGAACAGGAGAACAGGAGAGTCTGTCGTTACCGTCAAGAGGAACCAGTTTTTTTTTGTTTTTTTTTTACCAGAACACAAACACATCTCTTTTGTGGAGAGTGTTAGTCCAGCAGTAGTGTGCCACATATAGGTCCACTGCCCACAGGTCTGAGTCCTACTTGAGGTCATTTCCTCCCACATATTTCCTGTCGACTCTTCACTGATAAAGGCTAGAAAAAGCCCAGAAGTATGACGAACGAACGATTTCCGATAGCCAAGGACATGTGTGATTGAGGGGTGACGTTGAACAGAAGGGGTGAAAGGACGAGGGAGACGTACATTTTTCACGCTTGGAGTCTTCTTGGATGACATCTCTGATGGCCATCAAAAGGTCTTTGTCTTGCGTCGTCACCTAGGGCAAACATCAGCACACGTCAACAGATGTCCAATTGTAAGTCAAAACACATTGAAAAGTCAAGCTCAGTGTATTTTAAGCTAGCCCTACTTTTTGAACGGTTCTGGACTGTAAATAGATTGTGACAGATAAACTTGTGCACCACCCCAGGCCATTATTTGATTGAACTGTTCTGAGACCCAATGTGTGGAACAGAGGCCTTATTGTGTAGAAGTGTTCAGTGCTGTTCCAAGAACCTGGGGGAATGTTCCAGGACTCATATTGGATGTTCCATGTGCATGTGAGTATGTATTTGTGTGTGTGTGTGTGTGTGTGTGTGTGTGTGTGTGGGGGGGGGGGGTGCGCCTCACGTGGTACAGCTCATCCTGAGAGAGGACCCGTCGGAACAGGGTCCCGTCCTGCTGCAGGAGCCGGAGCGTCTCGCTGAGGAGGTGGCGCACATGGGAGGGAACCGAAGGCCCTGCTGCTGAGGCCTGAGGTCAAAGGACACACACACACACAGACAGAGAAGAGAAGTAGACATATAAACTGTTTGGCTACACAGAAGCACGCACACTCACTCACTCACTCACTCACTCACTCACTCACTCACTCACTCACTCACGCACGCACGCACATACACACACACAGTCTGTCTGTAACAAGTCATGTTTGTGTACTGTGCCAGCAATCACTTCAGCAAGACATACCATTTGCATTTGCCTGCAGCCCGCCCACCCTTAAAACCATCCTGCCAAATGCAAACATGTGTGCTGGCGGAGCCCCCATCCAAAAGCATGTACTGCTGCTTTACATGCACATGCCACAGTGGGGGGAAAAAAGCATGAATTTGCTCTCAGTTCAGATCCAACAATCTTGGCGCCAACATGCTGGTGTGAACGCCCCCCTTGATCCACTACACACACACACACACACACACACACACACACGTCTCATTAGCGCAAGGCAAGCATTCCCAAATGTTAGATTGCTTCTCCCACATCACACACTTAAATGAATAGATAAATAAATAAATAAAACCATGGGTGAGTTTGTGTGTGTAAGTTTGTTTGTGTGCTTACATGCTTGCTGTTGCACCAACAAGACACCAGTGCGCGCCTTTTTGGTGTTTTAAGCCCCCGACGTCGTCTTCCAGGCAGTTAGGTGCCTTGAAGTCGACGGTCGCAGCGCTGCCTTGAAGTCGACGGTGGGGGCTTAAAACACCATCGAGCCCTATGCACATGGCCTAAACCAAACCTAAACACACACACACACACACAGCCATTCATATAACAACACTGCACACAACGTGATATTAGCATGTACTTCATAAACTCGAGCCCTGCTGAGTTCAAGTGGGCTTGTATGTCTTACGGAGTAAAAACCAGAGACTGCGCAAATAAGGCAAACGCTACATAACACGTGGGGCAGTTTGGTCTAACATTAACATCAAAAGAAGATGGACACTCTGCAGCATACTGTATACCCACTTAGCTCTCATTCAGCGGCCTTTGATCCAGGACAGGATAACAATTAAAGTTGTGTGTTTTTTTTGTTTCCTCCAGTGGTTACCATGGGAGGCATAATGAAAAGCAAAACACCCACCACGGGCTATAAATGGTTCCTCGCATATGCACGTGTCTATATATACCCGAGCGCGCTCCGCAGTTAAGAGCGGATGTATGTGCGCTGCCCGTGTGTAGTGTGCATGCACAGTATATCTGCTGTGATTGAGGATTACGTCATCTCAGATAATAATTTTTAGAAGGTTCTGGAAGGGCAGCAGAACTGGGAAGAACAAAGGATAAGGGGAAGAGAGCAGGACGTTCCAAAAATAATATAATATTAAATATATTTGATTAAGGGGGAAAATTAGGTTGACGTGGTAATATTTCATTCAAAAAACACTATTGTATTTGATCACTCTGATGTTTGCACTGCAAAACACATGGATATATCTGTAGCTATAATAAAGTATTGATGCACTACAATTCGGTAAGGCACTCCTTTTAAGCAGAGCCATCCCAAATCCTCTGTGTGGACGCGTGCCTAAATTAATCAAGACCATCTGATTAAACTGGAGCCAGATGTGCTAAAGATGGGCTACGAAGAACAAAACACACTGCACTTAAGAGTCGTTTATACACTTGATAACACTTGAACAGACAAGCCAATATCGAGATTCAATTTACCCTTAAAAAACACAGTTCACAGTTCTGGCAAGGGGTTTCTTGATATTCCAGCTCTAGAGTCAATCAAATGGCAGCTTGTGTTGTGGTCCGGAGGCTGTGTGTTGATTAGCTGTTTTTAATTAAGGCTCAGCCCAAGTCTCTGGGTTCAAGACCCAGAGGGTTTTTTTTTTTGTATGAGCACACGGAACAGCTACACAGCTAGAGGACCATTGTGAGTAATTTGCTGAATTTGATTAAAAAAAAAATCAAAAAAAGTGTGTGTGATTAGAATCAAAGGGTTCGGATTGTGAAAGTCAACTTTCGCAAATGTGTGCAAAATTCATGTTGTTTTTGTATTGTCAATTTCAATTTCTATCAAACTTCAGTTTGGTTTTTCATATGAAATCAAACCAACACAACCCAACAACGCTGTGACTGTTATTACATAAAAAAAAATGATGTAATGATGTGATTTCTGTATATTCATCTATTCAGACTTCGATCACAGACTTTTAAAGGTAATATTTTCAAATGGAGCAAATGAGGCTTCCAAGCCGTACACTAAGGTTTGCAGGTAGCGGCTCACCTGTTGTCTGTCTGTCTGGAGGGGGAGCTGGGGAGTGAGGGGCAGCAGCAGGTGCTCCACATCGCACGGCCGGAAACGCTTCACTACCTTCTCCCGCAGGAAGTCCCGGAGCGCCTGAGTGGCTCCACCGAGAAGTGAGGCGAAGGATGTCTGGCCACCTGCACTGCAGTGGCACAGAGGCGAACACACATACTGTATGAACTCAACTGGCATCTTCAGCTGTGATCATGGCATGCAGCAAATGGTCAAAGGCTTCGAAATTGGCAAGGCAAGTTTATCTGTGTACATTTTTGAGCGTTGAGTGTTTCATCTACAACTCAGTTTCCAACAAAAAAAAAAAAGTTGTGACACTGTGTAGAATGCAATGATGTGCAAATCACGTAATCCCTATCCTTAACTGAGAATAGTGCCAAAACAACATATCAGTTGTTGAAACAATTTTTTTTTTTTGCTTTGTTTTATAATATGTTCATTTAGAATTGTATGCCAGCAACATATCCCCAAAAAACTTAGGACAGGGGCATGTTTACCACTGTGTCGCTTCACCTCTTTTTTTGCTTTGTTTTATAACATGTTCATTTAGACTTTTATGCCAGTAACATATCCCAAAAACCTTAAGACAAGGGCATGCTTACCACTGTGTTGTCTTTTAACAACAGTCTGTAAACAAGTAGGAACTAGAGAGACCAGTTGCTGGAGTTTTGAGAATAGTGAAATTGCCAAATTCTTCGCAATTTCACATTGAGGACAAGTACTCTTATATTGTTGCATTATTAGCCCACACAGGTTTACACAGGATGGTGAATATCTCCTCATCTTTACCTCTGTGAGACTGCCTGTCTGGAATGCGCCTTTTACACCCAGTTGGGGTGCCAAGTTAACCTCATTAGCTGTTAAATGTTCCTCTTGTGTTTTTTACTTAGCGTTACACAACTTTTCCATGCTTTTTGTTGGCTTCGTATTCTACGCATATTGTGGCCAAAGTAGCAAATATTCAAAAACCTTTGTGCGGCTGTATTTCACAGGTTTCATGTGATCATGTAAACTAATGCTTTCAGAGTAGCCTAAAGAGAGAGGAGTGGCATGGGGAATGATGATGCCATTTGGGCAGGGACAGAAGGTGGCATGGGGTGAGTAAAGGAGCAAAAACTGACATATCTAGTTAAAAAGTGGCATAGCTTAGTTTAGGGTGCAGTTGTTTTGGTTTCAATATTGTTTACATGATCACATACGATCATGTATGACCTCCCCTATCACATAAGACAATAGTTAACAATACTTTGTAGTAGAGTTAAGCACTAACCTAGTTCAATTTAAGAGCATTGAAAAGAGCACTGATCAAATGTTACAGGAGACGAAGTGCTGAGAGAGAAGGCAGTGTGTCATTTTTCAGAAATATTCACCAACCCGTACTCTGTATTTCTTAATTCCATGGTATTCTACAACTTTCACATACAGTAAACAATGACTCAGGAGAGGATTGTTGTGCAATCAGGCAAATCACTGTTTTCCAGGCAATTCTCTGTAATCAGGTTTCTTCACTACATTGAGATCATCTCACCTCTGCACTCTCTTTCTCTGTCAGTTATTTAACGTACCATGTACGAGACCCAGGTTCCAATCTGACCTGCGGTCATTTCCCAATCCCACCCAATCTCCCCCACTCGCTTTCTCTCGTCACTCTACACTGTCCTACCGGAATAAAGACAAAAAGCCCAATAAATATACTTAAAAAAAAAAAAAAAAGTATATGCTGATTACAGCCTTGTTTTACACTGCATCCCAACATTTTTAGAAATGGGGTTATATATAAATATACTTTTCATTTACATCTATATGCACAAGGCTAAAATGATACCGCATACACTGAGATCCCCTCATATTTTGGGCAAGTTCTCCAAACCATTGTTGTTGCAGTGCACTTCAGTGGGAAACCACAAAACATAATACTGGCCTGTACAGTTCCCATACTGAGTGTGTGCAAGTGTGTGCTCACACATTGGCTACTTCCAGACTCATTGTGTGTGTGTGTGTGTGTGTGTGTGTGTGTGTGTGTGTGTGTGTGTGTGTGTGTGTGTGTGTGTGTGTGTGCGTTGGCGTGAGGGTGTCCGTGTTCTACAAATCCATATGTGAGCAGCTGGGCATAACTCCATGCGTGTGTGTGGTCTGTAACACACTTATGCACTGTGTGTGTAGTTCACAGGTGATTTCGCCGTCGAGGCACACAGCTGGATTCAGAGACGTGACCTTGACACGCCATTAACACACCCCCCCCACACCCCCACCCCTTAAGGAGCGCCAATGAAGCTATATAGGTCAGACATCTCACTGTGCAGATAATTAACTCTGCAGACACGGCTTCTCCATGCATGGTTCTACATGAAGCACTGGAAGTGAACGTTCACTGCGGCGTTTGGACCAGAACAGACTAAGAACAGACTAACACAGAGTGCTGCTTTCTTATCCCAGATGCAGGCACAACAGCTGGTGGAGTGTAGTGAGAGCATAGAACACGAAGCACAAATGTGCTGACTCAGGATACTCTGGACCAGGATACTCTGTCAAAGTGTGTCCACATGCACAGGGTCTCCTTGTGTAGGCGTACGCGTGCATTGCTCTCCTTGAAAGTGCGCTTGCAGCACAAAACTTTAAGCACCTGTGCGCGCACACACACAAGTGTGCCCGCCCTCACACACGCGCACACACACAGACACACTCACTCACACTCCACATACACACCACACACACACACACACACACCACACACACACACACACACACAACAAACACACACCACACAACAACACACAACACCACAAAACACCACAAAACACACACAACACACAACACACACACACACACACACACACACACACACACACACACACACACACAGGAGGCTTACATTGCACTGCCGGCACCTGGCTCCCCACTCTCCAGAGGGAATGGTTGGTGGTAGCTTCTCCGGTAGAGTTTGGGAAGCTCCTGCATCCAAGAGATCTGCACCGCCATCACTGGGTCACTCACCTTATCTACAACACATCACAGGACACACATGAGACATCACATCACACACACGAGACATCACATCACAGGACACACATGAGACATCACATCACACACATGAGACATCACATCACACACGAGACATCACATCACAGGACACACATGAGACATCACATCACATCACACACACGAGATATCACATCACACACATGAGACATCACATCACATCACACACATGAGACATCACATCACAGGACACACAGGAGAGCCACATGTCAGGCATTCTTAACTAGCATCACAATTCAAACAACTACATCTCCATAATGACATCTCCATGTCCAGGACCAATGAAGTGTACTAGCTGTCTGCCCTTCATGTGATTAATAAAATGGATTGACTTTGACATTTTAGATGAGTGTGCATTCATTTATTTTGAGTCATTTCTTTTTTGTCAATGAGAGTTATTAATCTGAAGATATCACCTAGGTTTCAAAGGCCAGTACAAAACAAACAAGTGTTTCATTGCAAAAAAATCAGAACATTTGTCAAAGCCTCACTGCATATCGTGACCCACATAATAAAGCATGCCAAAGTGCAAAACTACCAGGAAACACTTCACTTAGTCTGTGCATACTGGTATGTTCACACCTGCCTGAGTGAGCTGACATTGGGATTTGGCCAGCAGTATACTTGAGCGTGCTAATAAAGTGTGTGGGCAGCACATTGTGTGTGTGTGTGTGCGTGCGTGCATGCGTGCATGTGTGTGTGTGTGTGTGTGTGTGAAGATTCCTGCTTAGGTATGCATGTTTGCAAGCTGCTATACTCCCAAGACCACATGTGTGCAGACAGATGATGTGTTAATGGATGGGTGCATGCAGGTGTTTGTGTGTATGTGTGTGTGTATGCGTGTGTGTGTGTGTGTGAGAGAGAGAGAGAGAGAGATCACATGAAGCATGAACCACATGTTCATATGTGCACATACTGTACCCTATGAAGGTGAACCTATTTTTTGTTTTTGTATGATGCAAATTTCCAGCTTGAATGTGATAAAATGTTGAGGTTCATAAACACTTGCATT
Source organism: Alosa pseudoharengus (assembly GCF_046254945.1). Lineage (NCBI taxonomy): Eukaryota > Metazoa > Chordata > Actinopteri > Clupeiformes > Clupeidae > Alosa > Alosa pseudoharengus. The sequence goes on from NW_027468564.1 coordinate 45,754,307, forward strand.
CATAGTACTGACCTGTTAATGTGTGCATGTCTGTCTTGTGAGATTGCGCTAACATGAATTCCTGTGTGTATATCATGTGGGTGTACATTACGTGTACTATGTATGTGTGTGTGTGTGTCTATGAATGCTGTAGCATGGCTGTGTCTGTGTAAGTGTGTGTGTTTGTGTGAAGCACAAGCTCTTTAAGGCTATGTGTTTGGCTGTCACACACATACATAGATACATTCACAAAACCATGTGCACGCACACACACAAGCACACACACACACACACACACACACACAGTAAATAGACACATTGCTTAACTGCACATACACACATGCAGATGTGACAAAATACAGATATGACTTATTTGATACAAACGAGTGTTTGGGTGTGTGTGTCTGTCCGTGTGTGTGTGTGTGTGTGTGTGTGTGTGTGTGTGTGTGTGTGTGTGTGTGTGTGTGTGTGTGTGTGTGTACTGTGTACCCAGGACTGCCTTACTGTCCACTCACAGAAGCTGGACGACATGATCTCCCTCTGGCCCCTGGAGGTCTTGACGGAGCCGCGCACCCGCAGCAGGTCCCCGATGTCCAGAGAGGAGAGGCCTCGCTGGGTCTGCTGCAGCCGCCTCAGCTGCTCCTCCACGTTGAAGCCCCCAGAGGGGCCAGCCACAGATGAGTTGCTACCTGCTCTGCCCCCTGCTGGGGATGAGGGGGAAGTGCAATTAAGGTTACTATTTATTTATAGACCTTTAATATCAGAAGAGTAACAAGTATGTCTGTTTATTATCTACACATAGATCAATGAACATCATGGCCCTAATTAAAATACAAGTGCAAAGTACAATTGCAGGCAATGGGCAAAGTGTTTTGTGTATAAACTAACCCTATTGTATGGGCAAGGTGTTTTGTGTATAAACTAACCCTATTGTATGGGCAAGGTGTTTTGTGTATAAACTAACCCTATTGTAAGGGCAAGGCATCTCGTGTATAAACTAGCCCTATTGCATGGGCAAGGCGTCTCGTGTATAAACTAACACTATTGCATGGGCAAGGCGTCTTGTGTATAAACTAACACTATTGTATGGGTAAGGTGTGGCTTGTGGGAGCACTGAACTGTTTTGAGTGCTGCTGTGCTCATGATATAAAATTAGCTAGTAGATTTTGTCCTGTTATTAAATCAGCTTTAGTTAGACTTTAGACTTTCTCCGTGCTTTATATTAGGACCCTGGGAGTTATTGTAGATAGCATTTGCAGTCAATGACAGCATGTTCAGTCTGTAGATATATAATTACTTTATTCATCCCCCGAGGAGAAATCAAAATATTAAATATTAGATCAAAGAAAATATTATATCACTACTTATACATTACAACACATCTTGGCGCACACTGAGCAACCAGCTGTTGCTATAATCATCTCTGCTTGCTATAGCATTGTACAAAAAAGAAAAAAAGCTTGAATGGTCTCACTTACATCTCATGGCTTCATCTGGCTGCTTCCACTTTTCTGACTTCCAGCAAAGACAATTAATTACCCCTGTGCCATCGTCCACTGAGGAGCCCATGCACAAAGACAAAAGAGAAACATGTCAGAGAAACACTCAAGGAAGCTACAGCATGACATAACTTTGCCACAACCTTATTGTTACATAATAACACATCACTTGTGCAACGTTGATGCCTTCACCTCCATAACTGTAGAAGTCTTCCCGCTCACGTTTAAACACCACGGTCCCAAGAATGTCGACTTGGAATATCGGATGGGATTTGAAGAAGTAAACGCCTGTGGGAGATGATAAATCAACAGCATCATGACACACGCCATTCCAAATCAGAACAGTTTAACTGTGAAACTAGTGCAAAACTTGGCCTGGTTTGGTTGGAACTGAAAATTACGGGTTCTAAGAAAGGGCACAACATAAATCAGAATTTCATAACTGGTCATAAAATATAGATTGAAAAAGGGGCCTCAATAAAAGCCAGCAGAGAGAATCCAATGTTCCCTTGAAATAGGTTCTGTGATACAGCTAAGGCTGGTTCAAATTGCCCCAGGAAACACCAATAAACCCACTTACAAACATTGTCAAAAAGTTATGCTGTGACTGATATCTGTCAGAATGTTGAGAGAAATAACTGGCATTGCCAGATATTAGTTCAAACAATGTGTGTACAGTTTGTTTATTTATTTATTTATTTATTTATTTAAGAAACATAGATCATCTTTCCGATATAAGATTTTGCTGCAATTGCCATTGCTGAGAATGATGCATTGTATTTAAAGGAACTGAAATTGCTTGGTCAAATTGGTGTGTTGGGTCCCATGCTCAAAATTGTGGAAACTGTGCTTGCTTTGCAGACTATATGCACACACCATGGTTGAATTGGTGATAATTTGCTCTGATTGGATATTGATGGTGTGATAAGACAAAACTCAAGAACTCCTTAGATTTCTTTAAAAGTTGGAAACAGATGGTCTCCAAAAACTCATTGTAACTCCTGAATGTCATATCTAATATTCAAATAGGGCATAAAAAAAAAAAAAGGTTTGGTTCCTGTTGGTTGTCAGTTGAGGCCATGGGTCGGTAGGGAATTTTTTTTTTTTTTTTTTTTTTTTTTTTTCCAGTGGCAGTAAGGGATAGGTAGAAAATCAATCCCACCAGGATTTCGCGAGGTTTTTTGAGACTGTTGCGACCTAAAATGCCTGGATGGAAGTTGCGGTGATTTTAGCTGTTTCTTGTGGAGAAATTGCGGGAGGAAGTGAAAATTGCAAAAATAGTTTAAATTTAGGGCAATTAAGGTTAGTAAGACCAAAATCACACTGATAATCTTGATGCTTATTAAAAAGGATAATCAAAGGTAAACAGTAAGGATTACAAAAAATCAAAGTAGGCCTACTTTATTTGTGAAAATGCTTTGACTGAGGTAATTCACAAAGCATTATAGTAGAACTGTCCAAAAAAGACAGTCACCTAAAGAGATGGCATCATGTCATATGTTTCAATACATTCATATATTTTGTAATTCATATTAAGTTCATATCTTTTTAATAATTCATAGTCTGTGGCCTGCATAATTACTAATATCCAAGTAAGTATCTAGTAATTTCATATTGATTTAAACTATTTGACTACACTTCTGTTTAATGTCATTACATTGGTACGTCTAATTGACTGCCTGCCCCTTTAAGGACGTGAGAGTAGCCTAATTACATTTCTGAGTGGATTGGAAGGCTTGCATCTCACTGTGTTCGGCTACGAGTGTAAATCACTTTTTGCATAGTGCATTACCATATGTGGATGCAAGTGGGAATGTCTTCTATGTCATTAGTTAAAATAAATGTTAAAAAAAACAACTCGAATGAAATCATTCTTGGATCATAGAAGAGGTAAATGTCTTGCAATTTTATTAATTTTTATGATTTTGGTAGCACTACTCAAACTAAGCCCACAAGCTAGCAAACATAAGCTTGACATAAACATGACATAAGCTAAAAGGACATATCCAGGTAAACGTTTGCCAATGGGTTGCATAGCCTACTCAAATGTCAGTAAAACAAGTAGGCCTTAATTAACTTACTTTCATAGCCTAGGTAGGTTAGCAACACCAGGTTGAGAGATGCAAGTAAGCAGATCGTTAACGTTAGCCTTCTATTTATTGTCATCAAAACTGCAGAGGAACGAACACTTAGGGCAGTCTTTGGTGTCATATCCAGAAGGTGCAGAAGTAAGTGTGCCATCTGGCTCAATATTCTGCGCGAGGGACTGTTGCGGTAGGTGACATTTCACAGTGAAACTACGATGACAAATTTGCGAAAAAGTTGCGGTGTTTGGACAAAATTGCGAGTGCCTTCGACGAAAACAATCGTCTTCGTGAACTGTGCATAGGCTACTTTGTAACAGAGAGAATATGCTCATCCCTATACATAACGCAAGGGGTAATTAATGTAATTATAGTTCGGCTTTTATTTGTGGATTTATTTAATGTAGCCTAGACTATTTAGTGTTATTTCTTCCCCAAGCTCATAAAATAAATTTGGGTCGCACATAAATTGACAGGGTCGGTCGGAAACCGGAACCCAAGAATTTTTTTTTTTATGCCTAGGAATAATAGCTCAGATCGGCACTGAGGTTCTGTAATGTGTGTTTCCAGTATGTTATGTTATAGGCCAGTGATTCTCAAAGTGTGGGGCGGGCCCCACTAGTGGGGAATAGAGACATGCCAGGTGGGGCGCGATGAACAGGAGGACATTTGTTTTTTTTGTGCTTATTTTTAATAATGCCTTTCTTTTTTTGACAAGGAAGATCATAGATTCAAAACAAAATAGCCACACACAAACATAGCCCATCTCGGCTTGTCCCCTGCACTCCAAAATCTGGCGCTAGTTAGCCGATGCTACCAACAGCTTTTTCAATGGTGTTGCTTCGGCATCGGGCTAGCCATGCAAATAAATCACTGTTTTACACCATTTACGAGGCTCAATGTATCTCCACACTTCATTGGTCGACTTATTTGCATGGCTAGCCCGATGCCGAAGCACCACCATTGAAAAAAATTCCCCACCTCCAAACTCGGGAATGACAGAAAAAGTTTGAGAACCTGACTGCTATAAAGACTCATTAACACCAGAGATCTTCATGGAACTAGGGCTGCACTATTTGGAGAACATATATTTGTCTAATTGTGATTTATTTTTTCCGACAGATATTGCGATATGATTTCTGAATGTGAATGATTTAGTTCAATGATTTAGTTCAATATTTCAAATATCTCTTTAATTTGTGCCACCCCTGATTGGTGAGCACGGTCGGCCAGTGCACAAGAAGCACAGCATCCCCTGACCGACTGTGAGGCTCACCAATCAGAATGTCTGCACCTTTCACGTACTGTGCACATCCACCAACGAGAAGTGGCAGTAAAGGAGGATGACATGAATATAAAAGTCACATGTGGCAAAATGTGCACAATAACGATGTAGCTTTTGTGATTGGTTGGTTCATATTGTGATTACAACTGTGATAATTGTGCAGATCTGCATGGAACAGTATTGCAGAGAAGTTGTAAATTCACATGCCTTAGCTGAATAGCCTGCACATGGAATAGGGCGCGCTAAAGCAAAGTTGTAGAGCACCCATGTAGCCTATCCATCACCAATCAGAAACCTGAAACCTATGTATCTGCAGATGCAGATTTGAAATGACAGTGTTCAAATCTACATGCTGTTTGGGTGTGGTTTGGTCTGCTCAGGTCAGTGGTTAATCTGAATAAACTCTTATGAATATATTTATTCCACCACTATTCTTGAAACATAGCCTGATTCTGAGAGAGCACGTTTCCAGTGCACATATCCAGGCCTACACAAATCCAGTGGAATCAACCCAATGACCCTAACTGGATATTATGTTATGTGCGTCACTACTTTATACTACTGTAGATAGGCTAAATCTGAAATATGAATTTATGTAACTTGAATCCTGTTAAAAGTAACAGAAGACTGAATGCATAGACTATGCCTACTACGGTACCTGGGACCTGTCGGGATTCCCTCATGCGCAGAATGTCTTTGATGTACAATCTAGCAAAAGCGGCGAACACTGGATCCAGACCCCAGAGTAACGAAGACGGTTCATCTTCAGTGCCAACCTCCGTCTCCATAACATTAGTTATCGCCAAGGCTGTGTCAAATGTAAGGGACAAACCACATAACAAATGACATTAGTTATCATGACATACGAAAGGTTCGCTATGACAAGTTTATTATACTGTTTACGTTGTCATGTAATGGAGTTTGCGTGTTTTGCCAACGGCTGACTGACGACAGACAACAGACAGACAAGCAAGCACTGCTGAAAATGTTTAGTGTTGTTACTAGCGAATCCGATGCAAAACATTATCTAAGCCACGGCCCAGACCTGAGCGTTATAGCCAACCCATACCTGGTTTGTCAACTTACAAAGACCATCATTGAGCAGATGGTAACGTCAGAGAATGTCTAATGAGGGAGACGACCTCTGGTAACTTAAATGTTAGGCTTTCAGGTAAAGCAGCAGCAACTTCTTCCCGGGAAAATGTTTTGACAACGTCGCTGTACAGTGGGCCAACTGAAAACTTTCCTGGAGTTTTCGGTTTCACGGATGGTATCATACTTTGGCTTCAGAGAAAATGTATTGACACGTGCCTCATGATATTATCCATCACAACAGAGAAGAATACAGATACATTATAAAAACTAATAGCGGTGCAGTATTACTACTATGACTGCCACAGAGAGAAACTCCAGAGACAGCCAGCGGCGCATGGAATGTATTTTGACATGCGCGTTCATATTACGGTGGGAATTCTGGGACTTGTAGTCCTTTGATCAAAATGCTTTGTCTGGATTTCTTTTGTTTAGTTGCCTGTTAAAGATTGGTAGATATTTTAGCTAATATTAAAACGCATTCCTCCATTAGCATACTGATATGTAACCAGAGGAATAAAATAGTGTATTTAGGGGTTTTCTCTATCATTCAGTTTTGTCAGCCATGGTAAAGAGGCACGGGCCTGTGTGAAAATTACATTTAACAAGACTAGAATTTTTCTAAACGCAGTAATAAATACAGCAGGTTATGTGTCAGGAAAGACGTCCAGAACAGGGGATGGCAACAAATAGCCTGACAATTTCCCAAACATATGTCCATGAAAACTACAATTGTGCCCGCCTCATGAACGCGCATTTGTCACCAAATCCGCTAGATTACGGGATACAGAACCTCGCGGAGGAAAGAGAAGACCGAAGAGTGCAATTTTCACTTAAATGTTTTTTTTCTTAAGGATATCACTATGTTGCAACAGCCGGGTTACTTTGTTTCGGAAGCGCCTTGAATCGTAGACTTTTTGGTTCTCATTCAGCGTGGGAAAGAGCTCGGCAGTTTACAATTGCTGGGCTAACGTTAGAGGTTCTTCAGAGTTGAAGAACAACAACCGCTTCCTTTACTACTTTGCCCTGTGACAGCCAATTCAATTGACGGATATCACTACCATGCCAGGCTTCGTCCATTTTTACTTTGATGATTTCAGAGTCCAACTCAAGCTGTATGGTGTGAATTTCACCTATCAGCCCAATACATGGGGCTTGCTGTAACCGAATTTGCAACGTTATTGCTGAAGTGACCACACTGACAGACTTTAATTTGTATGCTAGCTGACGTTAATGTGTTAGCAAAGAGAGAGTTGGCACGACTGGGTACAAAAACCCATAGCAAACCTACGCCTCCTCCCCTCTCCAGGATACTGTGTAGTTGTGTGCAGTGTGGAATATCGTTATGCCAAACAAGCAAGTTGATCGAAAATACTCCTGAGGTCGCCTAACTATTAGCTAGCTAGCATATAAGAAACTCAGCCTGAAATCTCTGAAGAATGCAATAACCAGGCCTTTTGTTTTGGGGTACTGGAGATAGCGAAGAAAATCTATTATTGTCATTTCACAAGAGCACCTCAAGACTGAAAATGTCCTTCTTTAATTTCCGGAAAATATTTAAATTGGGAGCTGAAAAGAAGAAAAAACAGTATGACCACGTCCACCGAGACGCGAATCCGGAGGAAATCTGGGATATCATCGGTGAACTTGGTGACGGTGCCTTTGGTAAAGTTTACAAGGTAAAAAGCAACATGGATTTTAACTCGATTGTGTTTCATAGTGCCAAGGTGACCCAGTTTTATTGTGTGACCTGAACAGATTTAGAAATCTGACAGATGTGTGGATGATTTGAAACCACATCGATTTTGTATCAATAAATTAAGCTAAATAGTTTAATTAACTTAATTAAGATAGATTGCTAACTGAACCTGGGTGCCCACTTTCCAGTTACACTTCCATACAGGTTAAACTATCATACTCTGATACCACAGCCATAATGGATATGTTAACAGTCTCCCTGAAATTCAGCATAGACTCCATCTCTATGGGGGTGGGGTGATTAGCGCTGGGCCCAGCCTTCAGAAGGCTTTTGGTGCCTGGGATCAAGGCCCTGGCTCCACAGCACCACAGAGATTATTAGGCTCCAGGAATTCACGCTATGTGGGTTGATGATAAATGAACAAGTGAGTCTTATTATTGCCCGTATTGTTCTCTGTGTCGTAGCCTATACATGTAAAGCCAGCTCTGCCCACATGTTAAGAGGGGTCATGCTCTAGGCTACATGGGAACAAAAAAGGGGGCTTTAAATTACAGAGCGTGTAAGCTAAGGAAAAAAAAAACACTAGTCATGGGCCACTGTATGAAGTCTTTGAAGGAATCTGGCATTTCCCATGTGACTTCTCCAGGCCTCTATAGGCAGACCTGTGCCCCCTTGGGTCTGCTGTAATGGAGCTTGACACCTCCTGTGAGCAGGAGCAGGAGTGACTCAAGAGGGCCACATTTGTTTTTGTTTGGAAGGGAGTGAGGGAGGGACCCACAGGGTGTCCCAGTCACTCCAGCCACGAAATTAAGAGGAGAGACAGGAATGCGTTGGGGGGGCAGTGAAGGACCCCATGCTGCTGTTTTCCTATTCATTACATTGTTTACATACTCCCAGGGGTCAGATTCTACATGACTGAGAAGAGTTTTTAGAGAGCCGCTCTAGCCAGCTGTTGAAGAAGGCCGACTGAAGTGGCTTGTGTAGGGTGCACCTGTTTTCAGGCTAGTTGGTAACATGCAAATCATTGTGTCATTGAGACCAGGAAGATCTGGGCATATCACAACGACGGCCAAATATTTACCTGGCTGCCTCTCTCTCTCTCTCTCTGCCCTTCCTCTTTTTACAGAGTTTGCATGATTGGAGTTTTCTTTGCTTTATGTAGCTTGCAGCTCCTGTAGTCTTAACTGGTAGGCTATATTAGGGTGTTGGCAATACTGTAATTCAGTGATACATGGATTCAGTACCCAAGAAGAACACATAGCCTACTGATGAAAATGTGACCCATATCAATACATCACTGTAAATTGCTTGGGATAGAAACTTGGATGTAAATGTGACTTGTCCACACATGTCTTGGACTTCACCCCTAAAAAGTAGCATCCTCAACCATGCCATGTTATGTCATGTCACATGGGCATTACATGCCAGTGGCAGCGTACGTACGTGGGTCAGACAGACCCCTCATAGAGTAATTATTTTAATCGCAGCACGTGTTTGTGTCTGTGTCTGTCCGTGTGTGTGTGTGTCTGTGTGAGTGAGAGAGTGTGTGTGTCTGTGTGAGTGAGAGAGTGAGTGTGTGTGTCTGTGTGAGTGAGAGAGAGAGTGTGTGTGTCTGTGTGAGTGAGAGAGAGAGTGTGTGTGTCTGTGTCTGTCCGTGTGTGTGTGTGTCTGTGTGAGTGAGAGAGAGAGTGTGTGTGTCTGTGTGAGTGAGAGAGAGAGTGTGTGTGTGTCTGTGTGAGTGAGAGAGTGAGTGTGTGTGTCTGTGTGAGTGAGAGAGAGAGTGTGTGTGTCTGTGTGAGTGAGAGAGAGAGTGTGTGTGTGAGTGAGAGAGAGAGTGTGTGTGTGTCTGTGTGAGTGAGTGAGAGAGTGTATGTGTCTGTGTGAGTGAGAGAGAGAGTGTGTGTGTGTCTGTGTGAGTGAGTGAGAGAGTGTTTGTGTCTGTGTCTGTCCGTGTGTGTGTGTGTCTGTGTGAGTGAGAGAGAGAGTGTGTGTGTCTGTGTGAGTGAGAGAGAGAGTGTGTGTTTTCGTTTTCCCTGCTGACCTCGATTGGCCCCCTCTGCAGCACAAAGCCTCATTTGCATGAGTGACACAGAATATTATCACCTCTGAGGGCCCGAGCACCACAGCCAGCCCCCTGGTCATGTGACTCAGGTCCAACGGCCAATTAAAACGCTTGTTTTTGTTGTACCATCATCTCCCCTCCAAAAAGATGACCGACTTTAAACCTCACTTTTCATGGAAGTGAAATCTCTCCACAGAGATAAGATAAGTAAACATAGAGCCTATCTGGTCTATGGAAGTCAATCTCTGATGTTGGGACGTGTATTAAAGTGTGTTTGCAGTGACATTAATGTATTTGCAGACACATTAATTCCTTTTACAGACGGGTGCAGGCTCAAAGCAATCACAACAGCCATTTACAAACCTACTAAGGGCAATGAATCAGTAGCGTTTTATAGCTAAAAGCAACAAGTAGCACTTCACTTTAGACTATGCTGATGTGTAGATTAATGGATAGGGGCTTTCTGGAAACACTCAAGGGATAATATACCACCGGCTCGCTAAGCCACCAATTCAACTGCATGTTAAGTAACCTGGCAAATAAAATCACAGTGTTAACGGCAGATTTATTGGGAGAGTAGCGCACAAGCGCACGCACACGTCCAGGTCAGCATGAAGAATAACGGGCCACTGCGTTGGAGAGCTGCCGTTGCCAACTCAAATAAAATTACCTCAAGTGACAGGTGAGCAAATATTACAGCCCCGACGAACCGCCTGCACAGTTGGAGCATTGCGAGAGCAAATAAAAGCAATCTCTGTACAGCCTTTTATTATCCTCCCATGTCACGTTCAGGTAAAAAAAAAAAAAAAAAAATACTTTAGAGAAAGTTGAAGGTCTGATCTCAGAATGTTTGGCATAGTAGGGCTTATATAATGTCTTAAATCATGACCTAGTTTTGTTTCGGGCTACATGCATGGTTCTTTGTAGACAATGCCATGCGTACAAGAAAATCAAGTTTGCAAAGCACATAGTTTTGTTGCCACTTGTAAGTAAATCCACCATTGTGCCCACTGTTTATAACTCAGGGGCTATGGGTTTAATCCTGTCAATGGGAGCTAGCTGTTTGAATAGGCTGTTGTGAAAGCACTTTGTAATTTGCAGTAAATGGGTATTTTGCTGGAATCAGCATAATAGGCTTCTATGTCGGTTTTGTCACCAAGACCTGGTCACCCAGTCGCACAAACACCAATCAACAATTGACTGTTTTCTTCCTCTGTACTTTTCCCTTTCTTTCTTTCTGTCTTTCTTTGCGTCTCTCTCTCTCTCTCTCTCTCTCTCTCTCTCTCTCTCTCTCTCTCTCTCTCTCTCTCTCTCTCTCTCTCTCTCAGGCCCAAAACAAGCAAACTGGCGTACTGGCGGCCGCCAAGGTGATTGACACTAAATCAGAAGAGGAGCTGGAAGACTACATGGTGGAAATCGACATCTTGGCGTCATGTGACCACAAAAACATTGTCAAGCTATTGGATGCCTTCTACTTTGAAAATAAGCTCTGGGTGAGTGTGTGTGTGTGTGTGTGTGTGTGTTTGTGTGTGTGACACAGATTGGGGACATGAGGGACAAAGGCCATTGTCAAGCTTTGTCTCACACATTGTATTGAGTTATTGATGGACTGACTGACTGACATAAGTCTATACGCAAATTATATTAATGCTGATCACAGAGCCCAATACAAGGCGAAGTATGAGACGATCTTAATACTTAGCATGGCTTTTCTGGTGTATGGGCAGTCATGTAGAAGGAAGATGCCATTTTTAGCCCAAGCAATCACATCATGCTTTCAGTGAAGCAGGTTGATTAAATCAGGCACATAATCCTCAATCCCAATAGTCGTAAACCATCCATTGAATTACACTGTACAGTACACCCACCCACCACACATAAACAATGGACTGGTTTCTATGGCTGTGTATTGGCAAGAATCTGGCAATTCGTTACGCATCATGATATAAGCAGGCATGTATAAAATCTAATTTGAGAAAGCCGTCATAGTCTAAAGAACATAAAGTTGAGATTTAAAATATTACTTTTTATGCAATCAGAACAGTGCGCTCTTTGCGTTCATCTCAGTCCCTCTAACAATCAACTTCACAAACCGATCAACCACTGTATGTCTTTGCATAGCTATTCATTAAAAGTTAATACAGTGTTGGCCCCGGCCGTGCCGCGACTGGCATGGGGCACCTGCACCGTACGCCGGCGACCCGGGTTCGATTCCCGCCCTGTGGTCCTTTCCGGATCCCACCCCGACTCTCTCTCCCACACGCTTCCTGTCATTCTCCACTGTCCTGTCTCATTAATGGCATAAAAAGGCCAAACAAATATACTTAAAAAAACAAAAAGTTGATACAGTGTTGAGCATTGATACAGTATAACTTAATGCATGGACATTTACTTATACACCTAGTGGTTTCTAAACATGCTTGATCCCATTACTTTGCTGAAGGTCATTGGATGAAGAGCATAGGCATAAAGCGTTCTGTCCACATCTAGAACCAGGGTTTCCACGGGTCATGGAATTTCTGGAATATCATGGCATTTTGGATTCTGTCCACATCTAGAACACCTTGCATTCATTTCCTCATGCTTCCTCACATTTCCTCATGTGCTATGTGATATGAGGGGGTGGAGAGCAGGACAAGGCTCTGGTGTGGGTAACATCCTCCAGTGTTAGTGATATGCTGCTTTCAGACATAAGTGTAAGTCTGCATGTTCTGCGCATATCAAGCGGTTGGGCCGTATATCTGAACATCAAATGCCGACATTTGGAACTCCGAACTTAGCCGGCTGTTACACTACTCCCGCTCCTACTATTTCGGACGGACATTATGTAAATGAGCTTGTGTCTGAACGAAGCGAAGAACATGCGGAGATTCTGTTCATGTGCGTGTTCAACCACGTTCAACCTGTTCAACCACACGGAGATTCTATTCATGTGCGTCGGTGTCATTCACACATAATGTCATGTTCACACATAATGTCTGAATCACCCGAAGGGTCGGACACCTGTTTGACACATTGTGCAGAGGACATGTCTGGAAACTGTTATAATGAGGCGTTAATGAATGCAGACATAGATATTAGAAAGCTAGATAGCGCATTGGGTTCCAGAACGTACGTTAATAGCGACGCCATCTTGGTGGGGGCAACAGTCACTGGAGGGCAATGGAGGAGCATGTGACTCTGACTGGAAATCAGACAGGTGTCTCTGATTGCCGGCAAGTGTTGCCCATAGACAGTAAAGGTGCTGCACCCAGCAATATGGCGGCCGCGTTTACGATGCCACCTAATGGAACTCAATGGTCGGTGGTATCTAGCTTTCTATGAACGCAGAGCCCTGTGTCGAGAGAGAGAGAGAGAGAGAGAGAGAGAGAGAGAGAGAGAGAGAGAGAGAGAGAGATCCTGTGCAGCTACAGTGAATTTGATCTTAAAGCAACACTATTAAACAATGTGCTAACACTTACATTAGCAGACACTGTTGTCCAAAGTGACTCACATATGCCAACTAACTCGGGATTAATTGAACGACCAGGAGAAAAGAAAGAAAAGACAATAGGACCAAATTGAACACAGCGTATGATACCTGCTGTCAGTATGTGTGTGTGTCTGTATGTGTGTGTGTTTGCTTGTTTGGCTGTGTGATTTATGAGCTGAATGTACTGATTTAGTGTGTGGTGGTGGTGGAGGACGGGGGGGTCTCCTGACAAACATCCCGCAGTCACAACATGCGGAAAACACAGCAGCGATTGTACTGTACGTGCAGAGCTCACGGAGCTTTGCAAACAGAGCGAGCAGAAAGGCCTTTCATGGGGAAGTTGCGTAATGCGTCTGCCTCACTCAAAGCCAAAAGCATGTAGCCAATGCATATTTTGCTCCCCGTCTCTTGCTGTCGGTGTCGCTCTCTGATTCTTCTCCTTTGATCCAAATTCCTCCTAATAATAGACAAAGTCTGGCTTGTTTAAAAAAATAATAAAAAAGACGAGCTTTTTTTTTTTTTTATCCCAACTTGGCAGTGACCCACATGCAGTTGTCAGTTATTTTGAAAAAGTCTTTTGAAAAAGAGAAGCGACCTGCTTCATATCGGTTTATGAGGCTTGGCTTTCACAGTGGTGTTGGAAGGAGGAAATGGCTAACATCCTCCTGGCGACGGAGCGTTTGCCCACCTATTGTTGGCCGGTCAGTCGAACAGAGAGAGAGTTTGTTGGCTCGGGAGCTCCTTTTGAGTGGTTTGGATAAGGGGCCGATAATATGGAGCGGAGCGTCTGATAACCTCTACGCGTATCTACAAGGGTCGAGGCGCACGATTACTTTGGAGGAGCAGGGAAAGTCTTCATGAATAAACTAGTTGAAAAACCTGTGGTACCCATCACGCCAGCTGTTCCTCTTCCTGTGTGTGTGTGTGTGTCTGTCTGTGTGTGTTTGTATATCCATGGGAGTCATCACGCCAGCCGTTCCTCTTCCTGTGTGTGTGTGTCTGTGTGTGTTTGTGTGTGTGTGTGTTACCATGTTCAACATGTTCAGCATGTTACCATGTTCAGCATTTAAGGATTATTCATCTAATATTACAAGAACCTGTGGCTTCCTCTTGGAATCTTGTAATGCAAGTTGCTTGAGTAGCTTTCAGTTACAGGTGTAATTTATAAAGAGCAATTTTTGTTTGTTTTTTGTGAGCCAAGTATTCTTAGTGTGACAGAATGCTGAAGAATCATAAGACCACTTGTGTTTTTTTTTTTTTTTTTTTTTTTTGTACTTTAATAAGACATTAAGATATGAACATGTCCACAGCAATTCTGAATATGATTAAGTTTAAGTACAAAGAGTGGCCAACTGTGTAACATACCCCTCCGGATTGCAGCTTTGCATAACATTTGAATATATATGTGAAGCTGCGCACACAAAGCCACGCAGGGCAGGAGTTCATGCCAGAGTGTGTGAAAGCGATACGCCGCTCCCGCCCTCCCACCGAGTAACTAAAAACCGCTTTCGCCCGCGAAACCTCGCAGCCCCGTCGAGTCGGCCGCATTTTTTCGACAACTGATCCTCGAGTGGGCCACGCTGGCAGTGGCCAAGTGAAGCGCTTGATTAAACGCTGGTCTCCCGCGGAGCTCAACATCCAATACCCCACTAGCCCCCCCCTGAACAATAGTGGAGTCAGTGAGGA
>NW_027468564.1:45774164-45789164 GCF_046254945.1 Alosa pseudoharengus
AGCTGGAGCGTCCACTGACGGAGCCTCAGATCCGGGTGGTGTGCCGGCAGACGCTGGAAGCCCTCATCTATCTCCACGACAACAAGGTCATCCACCGCGACCTCAAGGCCGGCAACATTCTCCTCACCCTGGAAGGGGACGTTAAACTAGGTGAGTTGCCCCCCAAACCTGTCAATTTCTTACTATGTGGAGCACAGTGTTGTTTTCTATACTTCGGCACAGTGTAGTTTTCTATACTTCGCTAGACAATTGTGGACATGACGTGTCGTCTACCATGTGGTCTTCTGTGTCACTTGCACCACACTATCGTGAGTTTGTCTCTCAGCTCCAAGGCTATTGTGCCGGAAAAAAAATGTATTAAAGGATGGATTAAACTGCAAAACATTTTCAATTAGAAAAAAAATGAAAGAATTGTGCAATAAGGACAAAGAATGGGACACACATCTTAGGATATGAAAAGAGAAAATCTTCTACCATGTGATATGCTGTGTCCCTTACATCACACACTTGTGAGTTCTGGCTCTAAGACCTCAGCATGAGGATATGAGGATGAGCCATCATGCTATTATAACTACAGCAACCAATGGGGAAGGGTAATCCTCACCTGTGTGTGGGTGTGCGTATGAATGAATCCCTGCTGAGTTAATACAGGCATAAATGGCCTGGATGGGCGGTGACATAACCACATCACCTGGACAGGCCACAGGCTCTGCTGCTTTTGCATTATAACACCTCTTCACACACATGTAAACACACACACACACACACACACACATGCGCACACACACACCTAAATACACACAATAATGGACTCCGTTACACACACAAGCGCTGACTGGCACAAACAAACACACACACACACACACACACACACACACACACACACACACACTCTTACTCTCTCTTGGCTGAAGTCAGCACCCTAATGTCCCCGTACGCACTGTTTGTTTTGCTTGCTGTGGGCCAGCGCCACTACAGCTGTTTACTGACCCGATAAGCGGTGTAGGTTCTCTCCAAAGGAGTTTAAGTAAACACATTTGTTTACTTAACATGTTTACACACATGCACACATTGTTTACTCTGCGTGAGCGAGTACGCCGGCACGTGTGTTCACTTGTGCTCTACTGCAAAATAAATAACGGTGCTGCATGCAAACTGGCCAATTGACTAAGAACAAACACAATCCTGCTGGGTAACATTTGACACGGTGCTTTACCTGTCACTAGCTTTCATTCTCATAGAACTACAGGAATTTCAGCAATTTACGTTTATATTACTGTTGCAGAATTAGTACTGGTTTAGGTATGAACATGTATGTCTTAGTAAATAAAATACTTAAGTAAAAAAAGAAAAAGACATTTGAGCTTCTCTTTTTCTGATTTTGTGTGTGTGTGTGTGTGTGTGTGTGCGCTGCAGCGGACTTTGGTGTGTCAGCCAAAAACACTAAAACCTTCCAGAGGAGAGACTCCTTCATTGGGACGCCGTACTGGTGAGTATGAGCTCACTTCACCTCACACCTCACCTTGACCGCTCCACCCACACAGTGTTTCCTGGTGACTACAGTATGTGTGTTAACTCAATCATTGCCATCACTTAAACTGGTTCATTTCTCTAAAACCAAATGCCCCACCGTATTCTCTTACATAAACATAACCAAATGAGTTAAGTCCTACTATCTAATGTCATCTGTATCTTTTCTTTGTGTGTGGTTGTTTCATCCTAAAGTACAGTAATTTCCTGTGTATTAGCCGCATTGTGTATAAACCGCAGGACAGTGTTTTATGCAAGTAAAAAAAAACAAAACCATATAATACCATATTGACTGCCCCCGTGTATTAACCTCATAGCTAAAAAAATTGTTGGCTAACGGCGGCTAATAGTTGGGAAATTACGGTAATGTCAAGCTTTTCACTTTGTATTTATAGCTTATCACATATTACTAGTATTGTTAAGTGTTAGTATTGATATTTACAATAAGTATAAACATGCAGAAGTATTGCTAAATCTCTAGATTGCAAATATCTCTGTCCTTGAGATATAAATGAATATAAATAGAATATAAATTATATAAATAGAATATCAATGATATAAATAGAATATAAATTATATAAATAGAATATAAATAGAAGGAAAAGTTGCTTATTTTCTGCCTCCCGTTCTTCCACCAGGATGGCGCCGGAGGTGGTGATGTGTGAGACGTCCAAAGACCGGCCGTACGACTTCAAGGCGGACGTCTGGTCCCTGGGCATCACGCTGATCGAGCTGGCGCAGGTGGAGCCGCCCAACCACGAGATGAACCCCATGAGAGTGCTGCTCAAGATCGCCAAGGCCGAACCGCCCACGCTCATGCAGCCCTCCAAGTGGTGAGAACGGACACACACACACACACACACACACACACACACACACACACACACTAAACACACACACACACACACACACACACACTCATGCATGCACACCACCCTGCCACCAAAACCCGCCTGAGGCCAACACTAACATATGCCAGTCTGCCAGTTTGGTACTGGTGGGGGAGGGTTGAGCTCTTCTGGCTATGTAGATTTATGCTGTTGTGTTGTGTTGTGTTGTGTTGTGTTGTGTTGTGTTGTGTTGTGTTGTGTTGTGTTGTGTTGTGTTGTGTTGTGTTGTGTCATGCTATGCCATGCATGTTGTGTTGCTTCATAAATAGTTCAGAGCAAAAACAATGGCCAACTCCATGTCTGCTTTAATAGAAGGAAATGCTTTATGATGGTATGATGATGTAGGCGGTTCCAACAGGGTTGCCACATGGCAGGTATTCCACTAACTGGTTTATTTTTAAACGGCGCCTCACCTTAGCTGCTAATTAAGGCTAGTCAAGGCTTTATCGCTGCCCTGTTTTGGCTAGAGGAATGTGGTTGCTGGCACGACGTGTGTGCTGGTGGATCATAAAAAACAACTCTGCTAACTCACAGAGTGCATGCACTGGGCTTGGAAAAATATGGAATTATAAATTACTGTTTTTCAGACCCGGAAAAGTGTCGGAGATTGTGGAAAAAATGTCAGGATGTTTTGCACATAGTAATATACTACAAAAAGTAGTAAGAAAAGGAAAAGAAAAAAAGGAAAAGTATGGCATTTTTATTTGGGGGGGAAAAAAACATGCACCTCGCTTTTAAAACTGGCGTTAAATCTATTTGGTAAACAGCAAGTTACTCAACACTGCTTATTATGTTGACATTTATGTTTGTGGTTACGTAACAGAGGCTTATTGACCGAATTCTGCGGTGGCTTGCATCCTCTGTCTTAAATGTTATGCTGCTGATTGGGACATGGGTATAACTGTCATAAGGGTTTAAGTGCAGTGGTACATCCTTCCCTTACCTCAGCAAAATCTTTGCCATCCTGTGTGTGTGTGTGTGTGTGTGTGTGTGTGTCCATCTAGGTCGCCGGAGTTCAGTGATTTCCTCAGGCGATCCCTGGATAAGAATGTGGACAACAGATGGAGCCCAGTTCAGCTTCTTCAGGTAAGCACACACACACACACACACACACACATGAATGGATCCACTTGGCACCTGTTCCATGTGGCCCTATTGTATTGCATTGTGCTGGGTCACCATGACAGCTGTGTGCTTGACAGGTCACATCTGCGTTAGGTTCATCCCCGTTAGCCAACGTCAGCAGCAGCGGCAGCAGCTTCTGTTTTCCGCCTCCCAACCCCCCTGCCGAGGCTTAAAGGAACCGTGCCAAAGGCTTAGGCCATTACAGGACAGACAAAAGACAAGACGGAGCACATAAACCCTCCCTCCCTCTCTCTTTATCTCTCTCTCTCCCTCTCTCTCTCTCTCTCTCTCTCTCTCTCTCTCTCTCTCTCTCTCTCTCTCTCTCTCTCGGTCTGTTTGACACTTACACACACACACACACACACACACTATCTCACCTAGGGCACCAGCTCAAGCACATGTGCACGTTTGTGTGCGTTCGCTAACAGAGGAACTCTGGGTGTATAGCGAGAGAAGGAGTTGTGAGTTCAGAGTGACCAGTTATCATTATTGGAGTTACGGAATGGGCTTGAAAATCCAGAACAGCGGCTTACCGCCGATGAAGGTTCTGATATCGAAGAAGCTCCACATCCTGCGGCCCACCATAGACTATGTCCAGCAACAGGTGGCCAAGCCCAGGAAGGTAAGCAGGCAGCTCCGGGAGGTCAGGGCTGGCAGGGTGTGGGCAAGCCGGACGCCCGACAGATGGACACTGCGCTGAAGGTGCCTCGTAGTGAAGGTGCCTCTCTGTACTAGATGTTGTTTGGTAGCATGTTGTTATTTACTAGATGTTGTTTGGTAGCATGTTGTTATTTACTAGATGTTGTTTGGTAGCATGTTGTTATTTACTAGATGTTGTTTGGTAGCATGTTGTTATTTACTAGATGTTGTTTGGTAGCATGTTGTTATTTACTAGATGTTGTTTGGTAGCATGTTGTTTACAATGGATGCTGTAGAGGATCAGCAACAGTCCAGTAGTATTTTCTTTTTACTCCAGTGGGCTTCATTGTTGCTGTTGCTCATGTCGTGTGTGTCATGCGTGTGTGCGTGCGTGTGTGTGTGCGTGCGTGCGTGCCCGTGTGCACACACTTTATTTGGCAAAGTTGATGAGACGGTTCTTAATTGTTTTAAAATTTAAATAAGAATTTATATGGTGTGCTTTCTCAGAGATAACATGAAGATAGAAGTGTAAGGGACTGTGTTGGAGCGACCGGTCAGCCTCAATTGGACTTACCTACATTCGCTCCTAATGCATTTAGCTGGTGATAGACTTAAGGAGGTGTTAAGAAATACAAGATCTTAAATACTGCAGTTATTGAGCTGCAATAACTGCTTTTGCTCATTCAGTTCATTTACCAGAACTTTGGTTGGTCAAAAATGTCAAAAGTGGCAATAAACACAAGACACTAAAACAAAGAGAAAGGTAAAGTGTTGCAAGTGCAAATAAACATTCTTTTTCCTTGACAGCGGTCTGTTATACTTAGCAACGGTCTGTTATCAAAAATATATCAGACCACGGAACATTGGGAAGGCCCATTTAAGTGAATGGAGCATTCTGCAGCATTATGAAGAGCCGTGTAATAAAGATGCAGTAGTCGTTGGTGACTGACTGACTTTGAGTGATGATAGTAAATTAATACAGCACAGTCAGCATAGTGTTTTATTGTCAGTTCAACTCTTCTTTGGTCAATATGTGGTCAGCTTCTATTTAAGGTTGATGTCCAGGGTCAAATAACTGGGGTTAAATAACCTTTGTGTTCACACGTACATTAGTATAAGTCCATGTGACAAGTATGTGGTTGACAAGTATGTGGTACTGGTGACTAAATGGCAAAGACACATCAGCACAGTGTGATTAGAGTAGTGTGAGTTATTCTCAATAAAACTATGTAATAAATATGTAATGACGAGTTTGAGTGGGGTTGATCTTTATTTATTTTTTAACCTTTAACTGGTTTATTGTTTGAATGGGTTTGATATAAAGTGTTTATTATTGTTTTTTTTTCTTCCATTAGCACCCGTTTGTGAGCAGCGTGTTGGACAACAGGCCACTCAGGGAGCTCATCGCCGAAGCCAAGGCTGAGGTCACCGAGGAGATCGAGGAGTCCAAGGAGGAAGAGGAGGAGGAGGACCACGATGCCCAGATGGTGAGTGCTCAGTGTAGTGTGTGATCATAATCTTGTCAACTATACAAATGTTCTGTGTGTAAAAACAGGTGTTGATCATTGTTAGAGTTTAGTTCAGTGTTAAAGTTAGTTCAGTGTTAGTGTAGACTTCAGAGTTAAAGTTAATTCAGTGTTAAAGTTTTGAGTTAAAAAGAAATGAAGCACACTTGACTTTAAATGTTTATTTTATCATTCTTCCATCCATTGGTGCGGCAGGACAGTAACACTCACATAGCTTAGCAGGTTTGAGAGTATGGATATGGATGTGGTAAAACACAGCACTGCCTTTTTGTTTTGAACATATATATATATATATATATATCACAATAGAAAAAATTCAGATAGAGTATATTGCAGTCTAATGGGAGAGGATGGCCACAGGATCTGGCACAGATATAATCATACTGTAGACTTTATGTTAACTTTATGCAAAGGCTGAGCGGAGAGGAAGCGCTGATATTTTTAGCCCAGCTCTGACCTTTGACCTTGGCTGTTGTCGTTGACGCAGCTGCTTCCTGGACACAAGCGCGCGTCGTCGGACGCCAGCGTGGCCAGCTCCGAGGACGAGAAGCTCTCCCAGTCCCCCTCCATCCTCGAGTCCGTCCCCGAGAAGGCCGAGACAGATGTCCCCACCGCCCCTGTCCCCGTCTCTGCCACAGAACCTGCCCCCGCTGCCCCCGCTGCCCCTGCTGCCCCTGTTGCCCCTGTGCCCGCTGCCGCGGTGCCCGTTGCGGACGTACCCAAAGCCAAGGTCCCCGAACCGGTGGAGAACCACATCCAGGAACCTGCTCCAGCCGAAGAGCCCTCTGTCAAGGTGGAGGAGAACGTGGAGAAGGAAGGCGACGTGGAGGAGAAGGAGGTGGAGGTGGAGAGGCCTGTCGTGACAGTGGACGGAGAGGAGCCAAAGGTAGAGGAGGCGCAGGAGGAGGAGAAGGAGGAGGAGAAGGAGGCTGTCACAGTCGTGGAGGAGGCTCAGCCGAAACCAGAGGCAGTGGAGTACCCCGAAGTGAGCCCTGCAGTACCAGAGGAGGTGGAGAAGGAGGAGGTGGAGGAGAAGACTCCGGAACCCCTGGTGGACAGCGAGAAGGAAGTGGACGAGGCCGCTCCCGAAGCCGAGAAGGAGCCCGAGGTGGAGGTGGCGCCGGTCGAAGCTGAGGTCGTGCGACCAGAGACCCCTGTCGCGGCGCCAGCCTCACCAGCCCCCGTCGAGGTGCTCACGCCGCCGGAGTCACCCGCCCAGAAGGTTCCGGAAGAGGAGAAGCCCGCACCCCAGGCTGACAAGAGCACCACGCCCGTCAAGCCCCGCTACGAGCGCGAGAGGGACCGGGAGAAGGACAAGGACTCGGACTCAGGGAACGGCAGTGTGGACCTCAACCTGTCCATCTCCAGCTTCATGGCCAAGAACAAGGAGGCCAACTCTATTAGCATACAGGTGAGTCACTACCCAGAGAATGTTCTGGAACCACAGTTCTACATACATTACCCTGTCTTCTATATGGAATATTGGAATGTTATGGAAAATTGTGGAATGTTATATTGTGGATTCTGCATAGACACAGGATGAGTGATGGGCCAAGACAAAATGTCCTACTTTGGGGACATTAAATTGAATCTTAAACATAGTTATATGTAATTGTGAAGATGTGTGTATAAATATTTTGCATGAGACTGAGTTTTCATTTGTGTGTCTTTGTCTGCAGGAGGCGAAAAGACAGAAGAAGACGCTGAAGAAGACTCGTAAGTTCATGGTCGACGGCGTGGAGGTGAGCGTGACTACGTCGAAGATCATCACGGACAACGACACTAAGAATGAGGAGATGCGCTTCCTGAGGTAAACGCAGGGATGGGATGACACTCGTTAGTTTCTGCTCAGATTCCACCACTGTGTCTTCTCTCTAGCCTAGTCACTCACAAACGCAGCCACACTCACAAAGTCACAGTACAGAGTTACAGTTACAGAGACCATTTTACAGTTTTATAGTTCCATTCGCACATGGACTCTGTCTGCTAAAATACTTGTAGTTGTGCAAGTTGCCTCAGAACTTCCCAAACCAAGCAAACGCCTCTCTCTCTCTCTCTCTCTCTCTCTCTCTCTCTCTCTCTCTCTCTCTCTCTCTCTCTCTCTCTCTCTCTCTCTCTCTCTCTCTCTCTCTCTCTCTCTCTCTCTCTCTGTCTCTCTATGTGTGCAGGCGTCAGGAGCTGCGGGAGCTGCGTCTGCTGCAGAAGGAAGAGCAGAGGGCCCAGCAGCAGCTCAGCAACAAGCTGCAGCAGCAGCGCGAGCACATCTACAGACGCTTCGAGCAGGAGACAACGGTGAGGAGCACACGCCCACGCACACGCACACGCACACGCACACACGGACACACACGGACACACACACACGGACATACATTTGATTCATAGAGTGTGCAGTGTACAGTAAGTACACCCTACTGTACTTAATTGCACTGTAATCACATATAAGAGTCCATCAGATAGTTAATGTGAATGTTCTTTACTGGACAGCTCCAATGTCTAACACAAACCTCACTTCGGACCTTGCAGGGAGGCTACACCAGGAACATAACTGAAGCGTCTACAGCAGCAGCAATTAGCTTCTACTATAATCAATGGAACTGGCTACACCAGAAGTGATGGCGGCTCGTACGTTCGAAAAACCAGTCTTCTAAATCGATTTTTACTGTACGAAACGGAGCGCTTCAGTTATGTGCCCGGTGTAGATCGGTTCGATTTTAAATCTCCTGTTGTGGGTTGGACATATGTAGTGTCATCAAAACGCCCGCCCACGTCAGTCCTATAACGATCACCATGAGTATATCACGGTATGGGAAGCATTTAAGGACACGAAGCATTACACAGTGTTCTGCATTAGCTCATGCAAAGGCTGTTTGTTATGAATGGCTCCCGCGCACTCGGCTTTGCATTAATGGAGAATTTGAGGATTACCCAGCGTGGCTTTAACTGCACGGCTTAATTGGTATTCTCACTCACTGGGACTCGATGACGGTGAGGTCCGGGCCAGTACATTGTGTGTCGCTCGCTTCCTAAGTCCAAATCCATGTGGCAGCTGTTAGTGGGCAGCTGCTGTCCAGCCGAGTTATGTTTTCGTGCTTTTGTGTGAATGGAAGCGGTGGCCAAAAGATAATCACCTTTGAGTGGACACATCAGGGGTGTTGTGTTGTGGTTTATAGTGGGGTGGACTTGATGGCGGGGTGTTGTGTTGTGGTTTATAGTGGGGTGGACTTGATGGCGGGGTGTTGTTGTGGTTTATAGTGGGGTGGACTTCATGGCGGGATGTTGTTGTGGTTTATAGTGGGGTGGACTTGATGGCGGGGTGTTGTGTTGTGGTTTATAGTGGGGTGGACTTGATGGCGGGATGTTGTTGTGGTTTATAGTGGGGTGGACTTGATGGCGGGGTGTTGTTGTGGTTTATAGTGGGGTGGACTTGATGGCGGGGTGTTGTGTTGTGGAGTTGATTGGAGACATATTTTAGTGTGAGCTGTACCGCCTGCTTTAAGCGTTTCGTAATAGCTGCTTTGTGATTACATCACACACACACACACACACAGAGGTGCACCAGCACACACACACACACACACACACACACACACACACACACACACACACACACATACAGGCGCACGGGCACACACACACACACACACACACACACACACACACACACACACACACACACACATGCGTGCCGTTCACCGTATCAGTTGATTATTTTGGGAGTCGTTAATCTGCAGCGCCACACACACACGCACACACACACAGTGTTCTACTCCTCCGCTCTGGATGTTCACTGCCAATCCATGTATAAATCCATACACACTGACCTATGTGCACTTCTGCTTTTTTATTTCTTTTTCTTTTTTGTACTGAGCCATTCATGTGGACTGTGCTTAATCACGGAAGTGCTGAGGGATTAAAAATGATGTATATGAATGTGTGTACAGTATACCCAGTATAATGTATTCATTTGTATGATGCATATGATTCATGTGTGTTTGCATAACTACATTCCTTTAAGTGGCACAAGTCGCTCCATTTAATTAGATTGTGGCTGTGAGTCCTTGACTCTCCGTCCTCTCTGGTCCATCTCTGATAATGACGCGTCCCCGTTGGGTTGACAAGAAAAGGAGGACTGAACAACTCTTTGTGTTGGTGACCCGAGAGGGAAAGTGCCCACCCTCAGGTGGCTGCTGATGGCTGGGTGAAGGCTGTTGGTAAATGCCTCTCGGCCAGTCCGTTTTGTAAGTGACCACCGTAACGAGGCAAGGTAGCGCCTCCGTAATGGTCAGAGTTGCTCAGCAACAGCTTTGCTTTGGGTTTCGAACAAGCTCTTTGTTGTTGCCAAGGTGAGAGAGTCTATCGACCGGTGCGCCTCTGGCTGAACATTGATTGTGCCTCGTCCTTACAAGCCGTTTCTGACGAGCGCCGCAATATTCCTCACACAGAGCGCACAACACATTATTACCCACTACCATCCGCAATTCAGTTTTGATGTTGCGAAAGGTTGTTGCAAAAGGTATTTGAGCACGGCAGCCAATGAAATTACACCTCCCTGTTTTGTGGTCCTGAAGCACCATGTTGATTGGCTTGGATTATTTACGGTTCAGTCAGAGACACCGTGTTTATAACCCGTTTAAAAAGCTGGGACTGTACTATTATTATTAGTAGTAGTAGTAGTAGTAGTAGTATTTATTTATTTATTTATTTTTTAGATATGTTTTCCACTTTTTCCTGCACACACACACACTCACCGTCTTCCCAGTATGTTCATTTACTAGCTCAGGTTATTAGATATTGATTGCAATACAACGCAGTACAGAGGTAAATGTGTGAATGCATGACTGGCTCGAAACGATTACCTTTCCTCCTCCTCAGCATAATAGCCATCAGCCTGGCAGTCTAGGGTGTATTGATCGCACTGGTAGCAAACTTAGGAAGAGAAATTTAAATTGCTTCGCTTTCTCTCTTGCACCGCTTTTACAGTTACTCCCCACGTTTTATAATCGTTTACAACGAGAGCCGTTCGTATCAGTCATGTAAAAGGCAAATCTATCAAGATAAAGTCCTGTAGTAAATAGTGATAAAAATGTAGGCTAAGACAATCATTTCTGATAAGCCTCCTATTCGCTGTGCTGTATTCTCATGGGCACTACCACCATATCAAGTCCTTACAATCAGTAAACCCTTTCCTTTTTCGTTTGAACTGAATTTTGATTTTGGCATTTGAATTATGTCAGATCAGTACATAAAAATTGTTGTTGAACGATTACTAAACACCACCTTAACCCAGCCCCTAACCTTGACCTTAACCATAAATTGTAGTTAACAGAGGTGTCAACTGATGCTCCTTTTAAGTATAAGTATATATACTCTTTTGATCCCGTGAGGGAAATTTGGTCTCTACATTTATCCCAATCCGTGAATTAGTGAAACACAGCACACAGTGAACACACAGTGAGGTGAAGCACACACTAATCCCGGCGCAGTGAGCTGCCTGCAACAACAGCAGCGCTCGGGGAGCAGTGAGGGGTTAGGTGCCTTGCTCAAGGGCACTTCAGCCGTGCCTACTGGTCGGGGTTCGAACCGGCAACCCTCCGGTTACAAGTCCGAAGCGCTAACCAGTAGGCCACGGCTGCCCCCCTTTTCGTTCACACATCTTTTATAACACTGTTTCCCTTCTTCCATTCTTCCCTTCTCTGCCACCTTTGTTTCCGTGTTCCCCCTCGCAGAGTAAGAAGCGCCAGTACGACCAGGAGGTGGAGAACCTGGAGCGTCAGCAGAAGCAGACCATCGAGCGGCTGGAGCAGGAGCACACCAACCGGCTACGCGATGAGGCCAAGCGCATCAAGGCCGAGCAGGACAAGGAGATGTCCAAGTACCAGAACATGCTCAAGAACCGCAAGAAAGAGGTGAGAGGACACGGGCCATGGGTAGAACGTTTAGGTACTAAGAGTGTTGAATTCAAGGAGATTTACAGGAATTGAGTGGACAGGTGTAAGTAGTATTAAAACCTCAAGAAGGAGGTAGTAGGAATTAAACCGAGTAGAACACTGTTACTTCATCGAACCTCGCCAAGCACTGTTCCAATGGCAAGGGTGCTTTAAAATTCTATCAAGTACTGAGTCCTTCTCAGATTTTCTGAAAATTTCCGAGGATGCATGCGTGCATTCTCTGCGTGCTTGGAACACCCACAATCCTGTGCGCACATGATTTTTAATAATGCACACCTGCAGCTTCCTGCACACTCGCTAGTCTGTTCCATAGTGTGTTTTCCGAATGCTAAGAAGAAGCCTTGCCTCGTCTTTGAAGGATTTGACTCAGCAGGACTCGCTCTACCAAGCACGAATCCTTGACTTTGAGAGACGGTCTTAGATTAAGAATATGAAGGTGAAGAGTTGGGGAGCAGTTAAAGACAGGAATGTTGTGGTTCTCAAATAGGCTGTATTTTTTTAAGTGCTAGAATAGGCTGAAAAACCACAAGAAATTGGTAGGAGTAAGAATGCCGATAGCACCTAGGTGAGAGAACAGAGCTGGAGAGAGTGCAAAAATATGGGGAGCAGTTTGAGATTGGAGTGCTAGTATTTATAAACAATCTTTAGGACTCCAATTATTAAGACATGCTGAACTGAACAGAAGTGAATTGTCACCAAAGGCACTAGACACACTCACCAGCATTTTAATAGTGAACAGCTCTCTTTTGAACTTAACATAATGGTGACAGAAATGTACAGCTTTGAAAACTGAATTCAATGTGAAGTCCTATCGGCCTTATATGTATATGTGAGCATACGCAATGTTTTCGCTGCGATTAAGCTCTGGTACCCTCACTAATAGTACGACTAATTGCCTATTGATCGTGCTGTCGCACTGGAAACAAAGGCAGGTTGTGTGTAGTGTGTGGGGGGGAAATGGCTGATGCAGGCGGAGGGTTCAGTGCCTTGTCCAGTGAAATGTACATCATTCGTCCAGCAGCTTTTCTCAACCTGGCTTGTGTTGGAGTCAGTGCATCACATCTGTGTCCTACTTATGTAGCCAAAGGAATTCGTGACCGCACATCAATGGTGCTAGCCTCGGCTTTGAGCATAGCTGTGGCCGGCCGCTGTCAACTGTCAGCATGTACTACTTCCATCTAAACAAGACTTTTGTAAGGCCACTCCAGGAAATGCCATTCCTGTAGGCCTAGCTCTCACTGAATGCAATGCAACAGTGAGAGGGTTTCTGTGCCATGCACCTGGGCTAGTCAGAATTGTATATTTGTAGGGTAAGAGTTGATGCCTGACACCTGAAGGACGCTCACTCCGTGCTTTTTAAGTGAAGTAAATTGATAGACCTCTTCTGCAGTGCTTACATTTACAATTAGTCACAGCTGACGCTTTTATCCAATGCGAGTTACAAAAAAAGGAACAAATCAAGGTACAGTGCCACTAGGATATTTTAGAGCAGCAATAAGAACTACTCGCAGGGGATAAAATGACCAGTCAAAGTCAAGTCAATGGGAAGAAGAGGAGGGACTCGTTGTCCAGGTCTGGTCTTCATTGGTACGATGATGGTGCAAATCTGCCTGTGAGGGTGGGGTGTGTCTGCGTGTGGCACCGTGTCACTGGAATCTTAAGGGAGCCAAATCCGACCTCTGACCCCAGGAAATGGATGAGTAGAATGCAGCTGCTGCCAACTGAAAGGTTTTGGATTGTATTTTTCATTCTGTATTTGTTATTTTCCTTTGCTACCCTGACCATTTTTCTTTTGTGTTATTGCATTCATTAGTGAGACATCAGTGAGTCTGAGGCTTGTCCTCTCTCTCTCTCCCTCTCTCTTTCTCTCTCTCTCTCTCTCTCTCTCTCGCTCTCTCTCTCTCGCTCTCTCGCTCTCTCTCTCTCGCTCTCTCTCTCTCTCTCTCTCTCTCTGGGACTGGTGCCTTGAGAGATTTGTTTGTTGATCTCTCTGTTTCTCTTATTCATTCCTTGCCATCAAATGTGTTTGTGGGATGATGGCCTGGCAAGGCCAAACAGGACATTGGACTGTCGCCCAAACACGTGAGAAATGTAATCATGAAACGCATTAGAGAGGACCTAATCCAAACGCCGCACGAAGAGGTAAAAACTATCACACCTCTCCACCTCGCCTCTGTGTGTCGGACATGACGGCTCTTCACCTTTGGGAACAGATCCACATTTCACAGTTTTATTCTTTCCTTTCTTTTGTTTTTGTATTTTTCTATTCCTTTTTTTAATTCCTTTTTTTTCTTTTATTTTTTCTCTCTGATTTCCACCTATATGCAAGAGGCACTTGCATGGGAGAAAAACAATAACTTTTTAATCAACCTGCTTTGCTGTGGATATGGCTGCTATGGAGTGATTAAGCTCTGCATGTGATTTTAAAGGCACTGACACAGATGCCTGCTTGCATGGAAATCTCTTTAATCACCTTTGCACGCCACTTACAGTACACTGACTTGCTGTGTGACGTGCGTATGGCACCTGTGTGTGTGTGTGTGTGTCTGTGTGTGTGTGATGAATGGGTGCTGACTGCATGATGATGAGTTTGAGTGTCAAGTTGCTCTAACCCCGGTCCGCAAATGCAGGTTTGTGTGTGTGTTCATGTGCTGTGTGTGTGTGTTCATGTGCTGTGTGTGTGTGTTCGTGTGCTGTGTGTGTGTGTTCGTGTGCTGTGTGTGTGTGTGTTTGTGTGCTGTGTTTGGCTGCTTTTTGGCGTGATTGCAGCGTTTTGCTTCGTGCTCTAACCCTAACCCCCTACTCCCCCTCCCCCCCAACCTGGCAGGGCGTGGCCCATGTCATGATTCAGTCTTTCCAGCTCTCATCCTGCACGCTGTTCAACGCCCCCATGCAGGACGTAAGTGCGGCCGGCGGCCGACCCCGCCTCCGCCTCCGCTAACCCCACGGCTAGCGCTTAAAACCTCTCCACTTCACTTCCCTCTACCTGCTCTCTCTACCTGCTCATATGTGTCACTCAATGGCCATGTGACTGAAGAGATGCAGGAAGTTACTTGTAGCAAAGTCCTTTTAGGCAAGTCCCTCCACTCGGTAGCCATATGGCAACGCATTTATCTGGCATCTATTTCGGACAGAACTGCGTGTGCGCAAGTCTTCACAACACCAACCTCGCTCCAGCGGTGAAATCACAACACACGATTGGTACAATGTATTCACAACATACTACATGACTGGCGGGATGTATTCATTTCACATATCGTCTTTTTGCTGCGGAAGGGGCGGGAAATGTGTAGACAGCTGCTATATTGGCGTTACGAACTAACCCCTTCTATGGAGAATTTT
>NW_027468564.1:45794164-45844164 GCF_046254945.1 Alosa pseudoharengus
CACCTGCTGATTGAGCACGAGACCCAGAAGCTGAAGGAGCTGGACGACGAGCACAGCCAGGAGCTGAAGGAGTGGAGAGAGAAGCTGAGACCTCGCAAGAAGGTCCGTCCACACACACACACACACACACACACACACACAAACACACACAACTCCTCTCATGGGTCACCTCTGTCTGTCTGACCAGCACAACTCCTCTGTCCATCTTGTCTGTCTATCTCTTTCCTCCTGTCTGTCTGTCTGTCGATCTCTTTCCTCCTGTCTGTCTGTCTGTCTGTCTGTATATGTTCACCTGTATCTCTCTTGTCATGGCTCTTTTCAAATCTGTCCTCAAACTCTTACTGTCTGTCTCACTTTGTCCTTTCTATTACTCTTCTGTATTTTTGAAGTTCTATTATGTTGCAGCTTAAAGCAGTATGTCTTACTGGATCTTGTTTTGCAAAATGTATGTTTGAAACACACACACACACACACACACACACACACACACACACACACACACACACACACACACACACACACACACACTGTGTATGATGCGTTCTTAACCCTTGTTGTCGTCTTGTCCACAGGCTCTGGAGGAGGAGTTTGCGCGTAAGCTGCAGGAGCAAGAGGTCTTTTTCAAGATGAGCGGCGAGTCAGAGTGTCTCAACCCCTCGGCACAGAGCCGCATCTCCAAGTTCTACCCCATCCCCAGCGTCCACTCCACGGGTTTCTAACACTCGAACACACACATACTGCACACACACACACACACACACACACACACACACACACACACACACACACACACTTGGGGGCAGCGATGCACACTACAGGCTGCCACAGTTGTGGAGCTGCACCTCTGCTGCCTTGACCCCTCTCCTCCACACCAGCTGAGAGGTGATGGAGGAAGGACCCACTCATGAGGATTTCACTAGTTGCCCCTGTGTTACTCTGATTCTCTCGTTCTCTCTCTCTCTCTCTCTCTCTCTCTCTCTCTCTCTCTCTTTGATTCTCTCTTTCCCCATCTCTCCTTCCCTTTTTCTTTTCCCTCTGTCTTTATTATTTAAAAAAAACACACTAAACACACTCCCCACTTTCTGTTGACAGCATTGGACTTTGAGAATGGTTAAAAAAGCTTCACTCCTCTTTCGTTTTTGACACAAAAAAAAACCTAGTGCCTAAACAATGGTTTAAATCGACCACTTTTTACTGGGTTGATTTATTGAAAAAAGTAAATTGCTGCTGAATTGTTGTTTTGCTCCAGAAGGTTATTTACACTACAGGAAAAAAAAAATGATCATGTAGGGAATATGTAGCAATGCTTTAGCAAACCATCATGTAGCCTCAGCTTAAACTGCAATAGTAATTTTGCCACAAACTCCTCCAAAACACCCAACCGTAGCAGCTGAACCTAGTTAGAATGTACCTTCAGACAGAGAAGCAAATTATGAGCACACACCAAAACAAACAAAAAAGGTGGGTGGTCAAATGGAAAAGAAGAAAGAAAGATAGAAAGAAAAAAAAAAAGGAAAAGAAATGAAGGAATAAAATATGGAATGTTGTAGCCATTTGACCCTACTAATTGTTAAGCAAATTCAGGATGAAAATGATATGGCACATTCTTGTCAGTAGCACAAAGGATGAAGAGTTTTTTTTTGTTTTTGTTTTTTATCACAAAAATAAATAAACATAAATCTGTTGAGGTCCCAATCTTACAGCATATAATTTTGTAGTGTATCCATGTCCTGTGGGACAAGAATTCAGGCAAGAATAATAATAATAATAATAATAATAATAATAATAGAAATGCTGTCTGCTTGCTGTAGTGCCTTGATTGCATTCTGTTCCTGTTTAAAGGAGAAGGCAGGAGTTTGGCTCCCCCCATGTGAAGGGTCCCATATCTCAAGTGAGGACACTTGGCTTTTCTTACTCAGCGATGACACATTTTTGTTTGTTTTTATTTCTGATAAAAGATAGATGTGGTCATACTCAATGAAGGATTACAACTTTTTTCCTTTCTTTCCCCTGACATATCGATATGCAAGAAAGTTTTACAGCCTGTTGTGTTTGTTTGTTTGTCTGTCTGTCTGTTGGTTTTGCCTGTGGTTATCTGTGGTTTATATATTTTTGGACTTGTTTCATTATTGCTGCTGTTATGTACCTGAGAATTTACAGCGCACTTTTTTGTTTTTGTCAACACT
Organism: Alosa pseudoharengus; assembly: GCF_046254945.1. Taxonomy (NCBI): domain Eukaryota; kingdom Metazoa; phylum Chordata; class Actinopteri; order Clupeiformes; family Clupeidae; genus Alosa; species Alosa pseudoharengus. Next base: position 45,796,351 of record NW_027468564.1, read on the forward strand.
ACAAGCCCATCAGCAGAATACTGATTAGCGTTCATCACTACCAAATACCCCAATCATAGCAAGCATGCTTTTGAGTGTCTTTGTTTCTGTTTATAATCAGAAAAGTACCTTAAGTGATTTTTTTTTAAGTGATGACTAGTTTACTCTCCATTTGTGTAGAAGTTACCATGACCATTTCATGGACCTTTATTATTTTTTTTAGAAGTCAAGTTGTACCTTTTTTTACTCTGTTAGTTCAGGTTGATTTTGATTACATATCACTACAGGAGGATGACATTTAATTTTCTTTCTTTTTTTTTTCATTATTTTATCATCTCAAAACTACAAATATTGTTGTGGTAGACATGAAGTGTTTCTAATTGAGAGGTGGTATAATCTCATGAATTTATGCGCTCTGTGGTAATCATTTTAAGCTACATTTTAGTGAAAGCTTCTTTGGCTGTTTATTTTCTTTTTTTACACTACTCTGGAAGTACTTGCATTTAACTTTTATCTAAACCGTAAATGCAATGGAAATGCAGGAACACTCTAGTAAGTGCAAGCACTTGTTGGAGTGACTCCTGATGAGCCTTTGGTGTTAATGTGAACTGCTACAACTACAGTCAAATTCGACATATATGAAGATGTGCTGAGCACCTTTCTCTGGAGATCTGAAGAATTTTTGAGAGTGGATATTTAAAGAAGATCATGACCATTCTAGAATTATTTGGATTGTTTTTTTTGTTTTCCCATATAAACTTGCATTTGAAATGTAAGCGAAATCACTTACTTTGTGCTATTTTTCGTAATTATTCTGTTTTTCGTTATTCTGACCCCATCCAATGCAATGCCAGTCATAAAATTTGGAGGAACCTCCGGATTGCATTTTTAAGTACTGTCTGTAACAATGTAAGACATAATGTATTTGCAAAGATCAGGTTGTTGTGGTTTTTGTTGAAGCCACAGATGATTTAGTGTAATTAAATTGTTTCCTGTATATAATAAAAGATGTCAGCGTCTTTATATTGTGTATAACAGTCTTTATTACACATAGTATTATAAGTATATATACTCTTTTGATCCTGTGAGGGAAATTTGGTCTCTGCATTTATCCAAATCCGTGAATTAGTGAAACACACTCAGCACACAGTGTACACACAGTGAGCTGAAGCACACACTAATCCCGGCGCAGTGAGCTGCCTGCAACAACAGCGGCGCCCGGGGAGCAGTGAGGGGTTAGGTGCTTTGCTCAAGGGCACTTCAGCCGTGCCTACTGGTCGGGGTTCGAAACGGCAACCCTCCGGTTACAAGTCCGAAGCGCTAACCAGTAGGCCACGGCTGCCCCCTCAGGCTGCAGGCTCAAGGGACTTTGTTTGCCGATCCACTTGCATATTGCTGTGTGTCTGTCCTGTCTTCTCTATAGTTCATGTTGGTGATGTACACTGCTCTGGATACTGCATAAATGCCTGTAAATCTATCTCTTTTCCTCTCTCTCTCCTTTTTTAGGTCCTGCTACATCCTAGGTCCTGTGTGCTGCTCAGGATCTGCATATATATTCTAAATGTCTTTGGGCTGTATTTTGGACACCAGCGCATACTGTGAAACTCGTTTTCCACCCGTGCAAAGTTTAATTCGGTATTTTGCACGTTTATTTTTTAAACATTGCGCCCAGGGGTGTGGCAATTAACAACCTAGGGAGGGGCCTGGCGCGTTGTCTAAAAATCGCTATCATACACCACCTAAACCTGGTCAGAAGTCAATGGTGAGTTGTTCATATGCTATTTTAAGAGCGCTTGTCAACAGTCATATTGGCAGGTGCACGCACCATCCTTCTATCATTCATGAACGCACACCAGCGCACGTCCATGCAAAGCATTACAAATTGCACGATTACAATGGGAAACATAATTAGAATAAAGATATTACGAAATACTGTACATCTCATGATGAGTAGTTATTCACCATCATTTGCAAATTGGTAATGACGGTTAAAAGTGATTAGGGGAGAGGCGAGAGACACGTATGGAGAACAGCTGAAGATGCACTGTCACGAGATATAAGCAACTCTGCAGGATAATGTTGTTTTATTCAGTCATTTGAGCAATATTAGGGTAAGTGTTGCTTTTTCCAGCCTATGTTTTCGATGGTAACCCATTGTCAGTCAATAGTGAAAGTAACTGTCTTCGTTGACTGACACCTTGGTGAAGTTAGTTTCACTGCCAATGAGTTCATATAATAGATGAGTGCAAATGCGTGAAGGCTATGCTAGGTTTTAGTAATGCATGGTTTAAGAATGACTATTTCATACAGTCTCGCAAGCAGCCTCCTTCAAATGCGCTGTTGCATTCATTTGACATATTGCGCTTTGCGCCGTTAAAGGGAATGACAGATGTCATTCTCATTGGTTTAAATGATGTTACGCCCCAAACACACCCATATGACTGATTAAAAAACCTAGGAACACCTTGTTGCGCCATGCGCTCCACATTTGATAACGAAACCCCTCCCAATGTAAACTGGACATCCTACTAAATATGAATAGACTTTTGACGAGTGACGATGCACTTTAGAATGTCATGATAGGGCCCCAAGTCTCTGTTCCTTCTCTTTTAAAATCAGGAAGTGACCAAGGGCAGCACTTCCTCCAAACCCAAATACTCATACCCATATTGCTGTGGCAAAGAAGTAATCAGGTCATATGTCTTAAGATGTGCAGTACATACTTCCACTGTCAGAAGAGATGAGTTTAAGGCTCATTCGAATGCAGTGAACTGATCACATATCAGGTAATTACACAATTAAATGTAATATGTAAAATGTAATTTTCTGTCAGTTGTTTTCTGTCTGTTTTTATGTTGGGTAATTCTTGATGCCTTTTAGGCTTTGCAGATTTTCTTAATATATCCTTAAATCAATGTGCAATGTCTTTTTAATTGTGTGTGTGTGTGTGTGATGAGGCGTTTGGCCTGTCTTTGTGACTGAGTGATAAGGCACCACAGTAAAATTAGTTTAACTTTTAACATTCATTTAACATTTTAAGTTAACAACTGTGCAGCATGGAGACTAACTTTCCTCAAATAGTATCCTTCAAGGCTTGATTATTGCATTCAAATGTGGCTGTTTTCCAAAATTATTTTATCATTTATTGTCATCCATTATACTTGTTTTATACCTTTTGCATATTTTTGATTTTTATATTTTCATAGTTTTTCAATATATAAATCCTTTATGCTCCCTGACCAATTGAGCTTGTGTCACAAAACCAAATGTGCAATGTAGACACTAATGTCCCAAATGTCACCACTTAAGGCTTGGTTTTCAAATACAACTTTTGTTTTCTCATAAAGACACGGAGCAGGAGGGCTGCAGTGTTCTTCAAATGGGTAAATTCACACTGCAGTCAGAAGGTGCTCTTTGGTGAAAAATTCCTGATGTGATGCAAAAAGACTGAGCCAAGGCACTCGTCTTCATACAAAAATCTTTATTAGTAGGCTAGTTCATGACAGAACAGATAAAATCTTGCCAACATGGTTCAGCTAACATGGCCTTCATCAGGGCAGAACAATGAAAAGAGGTTCCACCTAACTTAGTCCTTGGTCTAATCAAGTTTAAGTTTATTGCCATATCAACATCACAGTTGATAGGAAAGTGCCTTGGTGTGCTCACAACACAATACGTCTCATCACAATGCATCACAATACAGCACAACACAACAGATGGTGACGATCAGCTAGACCCATGTAGAGAGACACATCTAGTTGTCAAATATCACCCAAGATAAATTCATGAAATAACACTGTAGACATATTATCAGAGCCCACATTATTAAAAAAAAAAATTGTAAAAGAAAAGTGACCATGTGCATGTCTATCATATCATTGAGCTCTGGGGAAATCATAGCTTTTGGAGTGACCGACCACAGAAGCACCTATTGTACCACGTCTGTCTGTAGACAGACCAACCACAGCCTCTTTTCTCATTTCTCGCTTTCTTCCCTGTGAAGACCACAGCCTTCCTCAGCACTCTTTAGTTCTACTGAACTGTACAAAGATAGACAAGGCTCTGTCACGAGGCGTAGGACTGCTTTTACTAGAACCAACAAAAAAGCAGCCTTATCCCTGTTTTTCCTGCCTGAAAGCTGACACACTACGGTGAATTTCTAAGGAGAAAGAGCTTTTACTGTGCTAAAAAAAAAGAATTCAACATTTTCATAAAAGTTTGTTTATTTTTGCAACTTAATTGCAGAAGTTTGTCACAACATTGTGGCAAATGTCTGTAGGCTTCTAACTTTGTCACAAATGTTTGTTGCAACATTGTCACAAATGTATATGGTTCTAGGGCCAGTTTCACAAATATAGACTTTGACTATGGCTTAGATATAGATATTCTGGACTCTCTATCCGACCACATAAAGACCTCGGGATACTTCGGTTTGGCTTTAGGGACCCTCTACTCACTACCACGTAAGTGTAATGTTGTTTGGAACTGTAGAAGAGGTATAAAAATAGCATTTTGTAGCGGCGAAATTACATGCCCTGGTCACTTCCAGGCTAACGAGTTTTGACTAAAAACGGTAAAATCGAACTTTCTCAAAACACATCCGAATTACATAATTTTGATGTCAACTCAATGTATGTACTCCCAATCATCCGTAAATTGATCTAAAGTGCATTTTACTCCGGATAATTCCTTTAAGGATAACTCAACTCCAGTGAACCAATCACATATAAGATAATTTCACAATAAAATATAATACTACCATAGTTCTATATCAGTTTTCATGTTGGGTATTTTTGATGCCTTGTAGTTATGCTTTGCACATTTTCCTAATACATCCTTAAATCAATGTGCAGTTGTGTTGGTGTTTCACCTCTGCTGAGTTTGGCTTGTCTCTGTGATTGTGTGTGTGTGTGTGTGATAAGGACGAGGCTTGTGTTTGTGTGTAAAATGTGTGAACTTTGATTGCTTCTGTTTGTGCTATTAATGACTGTGAATAGTTCTATACAGTCAATGGTTTGTGCTTGAGATAGGGATTGTGTGATAAGGATGAGATGAGCTTGTGTTTGTGTTTAAGGCCATGTTTGTGTGATGATAAGGATGTGTTTGTATGAATTAACTAAAGTGAAGGTATATGTCATCAGCAGGAAGGAATCTCTGAGTTCAAACCTGAACATACGTAGTACTCTCACTCTCAAACTGATATTTAACAGCCAAACACAATGCATGTATAGCTGTGCTGTGCTTTCAAGCTCCAAGGCTCTGCAGGTGCATGCTAACCTAGAAATCTAGACGCACCCTAGCGGCAGCAAATGTAATTTGGAAAAATCAAACTTCGATCAGATCAATCACTTTGTGAGTCGGTGGACGGGCTTAACATAATGACGGCAGAATTGCGACGGTTCTGCATGAATTCCCTGCTACTTGAAAACAAAGAAGATGGATGCTGCTGCTGGTGAACAGTGTGACTCGAGTTAAGCTTTTTTTAAGTTGGCAAAACTGAAGTACAGGGGTTCAATGACCAACAAAAGGCTGAGTACTTCAGGAAGAAGATTAAGAGTGAAGCCCTAGCGGACACAGCCATCACTCACATCAAAAGGTCAAAGAGCCTCTACATCATGTGCCACATCCCTGTCTTCTGCTGGATCTTGGCCACTGTGCTTCTGAAAATGGGCAATCATTCCAGCAAACTTCACTTGCCTCAAACTCTGACTGAAGTTTACATCAGCTTTCTACTCACTGAGACACGCAGGAAGGACCAAAAGTATGCCGAGTGTTCTGAACCAGATGGACGTAAACTGCTTAGGTGCAACAGTGAGATTATTTTAAAACTTTCCGAACTAGCATATAGAGAACTAAAGAAGCCCTGAATCTTTTTACTGACCAAGGAGACAAAGACTGAAAGTAATTGTGGTGAATAATTACTTAATATTGATCTTAGACTGGCGAACTTCAGGAAAAACTCAGGAATCAAGTTTATTCTATTACAAGCAGTACAAAAAGGTCTATGGTCTATGTAGGCCTAGCCCAGGCCTGAAAGGCCTAGGTTGGCCTGTAGCCAACTCCTCCTCTCCTCAGCTACATCCTTAGTCCAAGTCTAGAAATCTAAATCTGACAAACATTTCAGTTTAGTTACTTTTAAATGCTTTAAACAAAGAACAAAATGGCGCCAAGAACAATCCCACTTGGTTGGCTCTCCACTTGGTATCAGACACACCTACTCACACCCACTTCACACCTATCTGAATAGCATGAGGAGAGATATCATATATATCAGAAATATCACTTATAGAATGTTCCAAACATTCTCACAATCACATCATTACAATCCTTGTAATGAGACTATCAGAATGATACCAAACATGAATACATTTACATTTCATGACACATGGATACATTATATCAAGGTAATATCCTTTGTCCTGTGTAACTAACCAGCACATTAGCATTCCATTGGGGGAGGGGATGGTGTCTTTGTTTAAAACCTTGAAGGGTTACATGGCTAACTAAAAGTAGTCTTGAAGTTAAATTATTATCCATTTTAACCATAAATGTATTGCTATCAAGACACAGCTACTGCCATACAGGGCCCAACTCCTAAGAGAAGAAAACATTTCTTTACAATTGTAGAGAGACGTCTGAGTAGCCAGTTCAGAAGGGATTTGAGAGCCCCTTCTGAAGAAACCAGAAAACTGGAGACTGGACAACTTTCCATGACTGCTTTCTTGCAAACTGCAGTAGACAGATCTGTAGAGAGTGAGGATGGACACCTGGACCTTTTCCTTCGCTTCCTCTTTGGTATCTCACTGGAGTCCAACCAGAAACTCCTGCAAGAACTTCTGACAAGCACAGAGAGGAGCTCAGACCATGGCAAATAGCACAGTACATTAAAGCAATTCTTAGTGAGGAAACCAAATCCACGGAAAGATGTATGAATCTCTTACTCTGTTTGCTTGAAATGAAGGATGACTCCCTTCAGCAGGAGATTTGCCAGTATATGAACTCAGGCAAGGAGCTGTCGCCAGCCCAATCTTCAACCCTACCATACATTGTATACAACCCCACCCCCATCTTGCCTGTTCATATTTCTGAAAAATTGTGTGCATGTGTGCGTGTACCTGTTTATCCCTCTATTGCATAGTGTTGTCTCAGGGTAACATACCGTTTCTCTCTCAGTTTCTCTGACAAAACAACACAAACACAAAAATGCAAACACCAATGAAAAGTGCTTTTCTTAAAGATGCCCTGCGTATTTCATTACTTGTAATGGGCATCTGTAATGTCTGAAGTTCTACCATGGACTGTAATTTTTTTTATGGAAAACATGCCTTGGTTACCTTGTTTCAAGCAATTCTAGCGTGGTATTGATAGCCTGCATGGAGACTCAGCTCGATTTGCGCCATTAATATTCAATGAGCTAAGCTGCTTGACTCTGATTGGCTAACAGCTAGTAGGTTTCGTCCATAACATGACAGCCGTTATCAACTAATTTTAACTTCATGGCATGAACTTAGCTTGGCTAGCGAGTGCTAGCATTGTCCAAATGTGCATAAATAAAACCTGCTAGGCTAGCGAGTTCATTAAACCTGTATAACATAGCACTTCCTTGAGTTGACAATAACGTTTTACTTACGGGCACTGGTCGTAGACTGCTGCGATGGTAGCCTAGCTGCTCCAGGCTTCAACAGCAACCTTTTTGCAAAGCTTGTAGCATTGTTCCAAAATATAAACTGAAGCCATTTGATCCTCAAGTCTGGGTTCTTGGGCAAAATGCATTGTTGAAGTTCTATTCGTGCATAGCGCACAAGTCCGCTACATTCAGCCATCCTTGCATAGGCCTACGAAAACTGTCACAGAGCTAAACGAATTTTGTGGGCAAGGTCTCAACTGGGCGAGCTCATGAATAGTAATGAGCTTATCAATTCCACGTCAATCTGAAGAGCTTTTGCAATTCGCCTAATTTCTCTGCTTATTTCTTTTCAGTGGCTAGAGCTGACAGAGGAGGTAGCTGTTTATTTTCACATTCACGACATAGCACAAACACATATGGACGTAACATGTTAAAAAAATTGTAAAAACGTAAAAACGGTTTTGTGTGGCAGGGCCCCTTAAAAAGGGGTGAAGTAAAGGAACCAATAGGGTGCTTGTATTTGACCACATGACTTTTCAAATTAGTTTTGATCATACTCTTTTCCTCAACTGAGAACATCTCTGGCGGCCATTGTTTTGGTCTCCCAAAAGGGTCTAAAAATGGCACTATCCTAAATATTTTGGTCTGTGTACCTTCTGTTCATTTGATTTTCAAGGTTGAAACAGTGATCAAAAAACGGATTTGAAGACCTTTACCTAAAACAGTACTTCCCAGAGAAAAATAAAACACAAATATTGAAGCATTTTGTGGAAAAAATAATCAAATATACAATGAGGGTTTGAATTTCAATATTGTAATTTCAATTAGTCATTATAGTGCAGCAGATTAATGGCATATTTCAAGAGAATCGTTCAAATTGGTATAGAAGCATGAAATTTGGCACAGATACTCTCTAAGGGTCACTTTTTGGGAAAAAGGCGCTGGCCACCCAAAAATTCAACATGGAGGCCATTTTTTCAAGATGGCCGCTATTTCTGTCAAATGTCATTATTTCAATCGTTCAAACAGTGATGTACATTTTGTGAAAATACTCTCTTAAGAATTTTTTTTTTTGGAAAATGTGCTTGTCCCTCAAAAATTCAAGATGGCAACCATTTTTCAAGATGGCCGCCATTTCTCTTGAATCCTTACATCAATTTTTCAAATGGTGATGCTAGATGTAGTTAGATCTTGAAAAATGGCCGCCATATTGAATTTTTGAGTGGCCAGCGCCTTTTTCCAAAATAGTGGCCCTTAGAGAGTATCTGTGCCAAATTTCATGCTTCTATACCAAAGTGAACGATTTTTTTACTAATCTGCTGCACTACCTTTGCTATCAATTTGGTAACTATAATGGGCTATTCTACTTGTTTAGAACAGTAAACATACCAGAGGTGTCAAATGTTGAGTTACTCCAGTCTAAATTTTTTGATGTTAAATCATGATGTATTTATATATTGTCTATCCAAAGTAAAGTGCCTGTTTTGAAGTTAAAGGTGCTCTAAGCGATGCTGGGTAACATCACTTCTGTTGACTTTCAAACAAAACAGAGAGCTGGCTTGCTACTTCCTCCCCCTCCCTCTGCTCCCGTGCAATTGAAACTCTCCTAAACGCTCATCTTGTCTGTGATTGGCTGGAACAGTTTGTTATGTTTTTATGGGCTAGGTTTGCCCAGGTTGTTTTTGTTGCCGTTTTTGGAGCCATGGCTGTCTACAGAGTTCGTGTTTTTTTTTACAGTGCAGGACAACAGACAGCAGTAAGTGGTATAAACTGTTTTAGCCTAAAAAACGTGTGGCATCGCTTAGAGCACCTTTAACTGATGGTTCAAACTGAGGTTTGTGTGAAATAATTGCTTTGAACATTTCAGTGTTTTACAAAGCCTCACTTTACCCATCCCTAGCTGATGTAGTACACTGCATATATATTGCATCACTCTCATTCTCTCTCTTATTAATTTCTCTTCTCTTTTTCGTTTTGGGCACACAGCTTTTGCATTAGTTGTTACAGTCTACGCTGTGAACCACAAGAAGAAAACAGGAAGTGGCCTAGGGCAGCACTTCCCCCTAAAACACCGCATAATGCTGTGACAAAGAAACAGTCAGACGCTCAGCATTCCCCATGATCAAGTTTAGCTTTTAGTAAAAGGGCTTTTTTGTTTCTTTTCTGTTGTTGTTGTTATTTTTGTGGATACCGTATTACCTGATATAGGCCTAGCCTACTTTATCTTTCAAAAAAAAAACAGTCTAAGGATCACCTGCAGTGAACAGATCGCAGCTGGTAATTTCAACATACATTTATATTAACATTGTTTTCAGTTAGTTCTCATGTTAGGTAGCCTAGTTCTTAATTTAGTTATGCTTTGCAGATTTTCCTAATCAATGATTTCCAAATCAGTCTGCAGCTATTGGTGTTTCAACTCTGCTGGTCTTATTGTGACAGTGTGTGTGTGATAATGAATTTGGTAGGATTGTGGAACATAATTTGCACGATGCAAAACGCTTCAATGCAGAAAATTAGCCGATGTGGGAAAAGGTAGGCTATTTTGGTCTGTGTATGATTCATTCATTTGATATTCAATTGAGAATCCAAAATCAAAAAATGACTTATTTCATTATTTGTTTATGAATGTGTGATGGTCAGGATTATTACTGCCGCCTTAGGGGTTACACAGTACTTAGTCTGGAGGACTGAGTGGGACAGGATCCATGTCCCCCACACTCAATGCCTATGGCCTCAATGTTCAGGGGGGTATTCCAAGTATGTGGTTTAGTGACAAACCTGGGTAAGTTAACTCAGAGTAAGTGGTAAACCTCCTACAACAAGAGCTTTATGGCATTGTTTAGGAGAGTGAAGCCATACAGCTCTTCTATTAAGAGGTTTACCACTTACTCTGAGGCCCACGCACTTACTGTAGGTCTCAAAAAATTATATTTTTTATGTAAGATCAATACTTTCCAAGATACAGCCAGTTTTACGGGGGGAGGGGGGTGTCAATTTTGTTCGGCCATTTTTTGTCAAAGTTCACAAGCCCATAGCGCAAGAACTAAACTATGTAGGAGGCTCCGATTTGGCATGCTGGTACATAAATAGGAATAGCATGTCGCAAAATCGTCACGTTTGGTCTGGATGATCCTGCATGGTCATAGCTGTCCCTCAAAGTTGATCAACATTTTATTAGAGTTTTTGGCCGGGCTCTGTTTAGGCCTTCATAAGACATATTTGTACTCAACATATGCTCTTAATTTATTTTCCTTATTGAGATAAGTAGAAACACTCTCACAAAAAGCAATGAACAAAAAAGAAATCCCTTCAGGGTCTGAACAGCATTATATTATACAGCATTATATAGCCAATAAATCAGGCAAACATCTGACCTCTTTAATAAAGAAAGTTTTAAAAAGCCAGCCTATAGTTCTAAGAGATGAAAGCTCAAACCCACACAAGTAACCAGGGCATAAATAATGAATTTAGATCATTTTATGAAAAGTTATATACTTCAGAAATAAAAGACCAGGACTCTATACTTTTTAAAATTCAATAAACCTCAAACATCTTTCTACTGAGCGAATTGATATCTTAAAGGGGTGGTTCAGGATTTTGGACATAAGACCTCATTTCCAAGTAAGCAAGTGTGATGTTTATCAGTGGAGACCGTTTTCAACACGTTTCATCCAGTCCTTCTAATTGCAGAGTTCGCAGGTGCTAGGCTAGCGCAAGTCAACGGTATGTGCTAGCCTGCCACTAAAGACAGTCTTACCCACTCCAAAGTACACCCAAGGCAAATTCCAGACAATCGATGTAAATGTCTGTGTTGATAGAATAGTGTGAGAAATACAACTACCCTCGCATCGCGTTGCAATAGTTATACTTTGGTCCCTGAAGTTGGTAGTAGTCATTTTGCATCTCAGCGGCGGACTGATATTACCAAGGCTACTACTAGGTATCCCCATAGAGCATCACAGTCCCGCCCCTCCTCCGAGAGAGCTTAGTTTCCGGAAGTAAATTTCCCATTCATTTCTCCCATTGACGTTTTGGAAAAACCTGTATCTAAAGAGTTTTAGAGCATGTCTTAGGCTAATCAGCTACGGTGTAACTCATAAGCATACAACATATCATTTCGAGTGAAAAAACGAATAGAAAGTCCAAAAAAAGTCAAAGGTACAAGACTGTGTACATATTTTCATTTCCGATCGAAGGAACTACTCATCCCATAAACCACCGGGCCTCACTGAAAAATATATAAGCAGCACGAACCAGCGTGAAATCATTCATTTCCAACCGGCGACAGCAGCGAACCCTCTCCTCCAAACAATGATTTTTATATAGTTAATAGCAGTTATTTCAGGAGTAATCGTGTAAATAATAGTGTTTTGGTATTGAGTGTTATATTTACCATCGTGTATTTTATATCGTGTGTGTGAAAGCGGTTAACGTTAACGTTAGCAACATTGTGCAGTGCTTCGTATCTGACTGCCATCCTGATGCATGGACCGGTGCATGGTCTGCTCTTGGACCACCATATTCAGTTTATTAACTTAAATTATTACACAAAATGTTCATTAAATGTACGAAGAAGTATTTCTAGGTTAATGATTGATATAGCTCGTACAGTATGAAGGCTACAGTAGCCTAGCTAATGTTAACTAGAATTACCAACCTCCCTGCAAAACTCACCACACAACTTCGTAGGTTTGATAGGTCTTGTTCCTCATGCTGGCCCATACAAAACCCACAAGCTGACCCTCGACACACAACAGTCAATAATGTGACCCGATTTAAAGTGGTTTTCACCCCTTTGGACACTCTTGATTTCGTCCTTGAAACTGAAATATTCACGGGCCGGGGGCATGGACGGTTTGCTAACCATTTTACTGCAGTGTCTACCCGGTGGTAGCATCCAGCTTTGCTATCAGCTAGCTAGCTAGTTCAAAGGTTTAAGTTCTTAATGGGGATATACAGGGCTTTTTATGACTCGTCTAAGTTGATGTTTCATATAAACAACAATTCATGTTCATACAAACAACAAGGTCACTAAAACATAATATATTTCATACCTGTGTTGCAGCATGTAGGCTAATGTTAGCAGCATTATAATGACATTCTAATGTCTGAAAGGCTAATGATTAGCTAGCATATCGGCTACCTGAAAAGTTAAGTGTTCAAACTAGCATTTACAGTGTTCTATTTGATGGTGTATTGGCCCTGACTAAGTTCGTGTGATATATAAACCACAATCCTTGTTGATACAAGTACCAATGTTCGTCTAGAAAGTTTTTATTCACATTAAGAATTTCGCCATAGGCAGTAAAAGACTCCGCCATCTTGTCAATAATTTTCGCTGATTCAAGTTTCAAACTATGACTGAACGGCCTTTCCACCAATCAGAGGCATCACTGTGGGATTGTGGGATTGTTCAGGATTGTGGGTAATGAAGTACTTATCCAAGACATCGCGAATAAAAGACATTTATCTCAAAACGAGGTTAGTGCCCCGTGAACTTTTGGCGTCTATATGAGCATACACAATCGCTTAGTACAGCCGTAGCTGGTTTTGAGTCTACCATGTGCAGTTAAGTTTTTATGGCTTATACCCGAATTGTCAATGGAGAAATTGCATTGAATTCTTACTTCCGGAAACTCCTGTGGGCGGGACTGTGATGCTCTATTGGAGTGCGCTTTACTGTTTAGTTTTCGGCGCAGTACTACTAACCGGAGCAAGTATAATTCCACCGCTGCTAAGAAACTAGTCCCTCAAAATGTAATGCGATCGTTGAAATGCAAGGATAGAATAACGTTTAAAATAACACTATCAAAACAGACATTTACATCGATAGTCTGGCGTTAAAATTTATTCGCCTCGGGTGTACTTTGGAGTGGGTAAGACTGTTTTTAGTGGCAGGCTATACCGTTGACTTGCGCTAGCCTAGCACCTGCGAACTCTGCAATTAGAAGGACTGGATGAAACGTGTTGAAAACGGTCTCCACTGATAAATATCACACTTGCTTACTTGGAAATTAGGTCCTATGTCCAAAATCCTGAACCACCCCTTTAACAAGGACATAACCAACATAGAAATACAATCTGCTTTAAAAAACTTTCCAATTAAAAAAGCTCCGGGAATGGACAGATTTCCCATAGAACTCTATACCACATTCTGGCCTAAAATTGATTCTTTATTCACCAAAGTAGTTATCTCAGCGCAAAAAAACAATAGTCTCCCTGGGCAGCCGTGGCCTACTGGTTAGGGCTTCGGACTTGTAACCGGAGGGTTGCCGGTTCGAACCCCGACCAGTTGGAACGGCTGAAGTGCCCTTGAGCAAGGCACCTTACCCCTCACTGCTCCCCGAGCGCCGCTGTAGCAAGCTTACATCCCACATCCCAGAGTTCTGTTTAACCCATAGACTGTATACAGTGGTTTGCAATTAGCGGTTTGCAATAAAACTGGTCACATTCGACTAGCGTGAAAATACATCCCAGCGAACGGTCGAACTCGGTACACATGTGTTATTAACCCCTAGGTTCATTTTGCGCCGGAGTTGTCCTTTAATTCATTACGACCAAGCTTGCTTTATACAACATAGGGATTTAAGAACTAATAGCAGAACATGCATCTCCCTCACTCAATATGCGAAGAAACACAAAATAGATTTAACATTAATGGCAGTTGACGCGGAAAAGGCCTTTGATAGACTAGAATGGTCTTACTTGTTTAGGGTGTTGGAGGTATACAACTTTCCTGTACATTTTATGAATATGATTAGAACCCTGTACAAGTCTCCTAAAGAAAAGAAAGGTTTTGAACAACTCACTTGGTTTTTCCGCTCGCTGCCATCTTGCTGTCAAGAAGTGAGTTGTCCAAAACGCTCCACCAGAAATAAATGAGTTGCCTTTAGAGCCTTCCACTCAGAAATCTACAGTTACAAGTCTAAATATATCACCTCAACTCAAGTGCACTCAGGTGATGTAAATGATTATGTTACTGTTGCTCATCTGTCCATCATTATATAAAGCCCGCCCAGACAATTTGATTGGCCCGAACATCTCTAGTTCAGGCTTAGCCTGCAATGGCATACAATGGAACAACTCCAGATCAAATTTCCTAAACTCAAATTATTGTGTGCAGGGTAAATTCAGTATGGCTCCCTATGGAGCACCTTGACCTCCAGTCCTCTCAAAGGCTGACTGATCTCTTTTTGACTTTATATCAGTCATGGAGGACCCTCAGCACCTGCTCTTCCGTACTCTGGATGAGTTGGAGGAAGCACAGCTGAAGAGGTTCAGGACGTACCTGTCTGAGAGGCGTGTAGAGGGGTTTGAGCCAATCCCCAGAGGACAGCTGGAGGAAGCTGATGCTACAGATGTTGCTTCTAAGATGAAGCAGACATATGGGGGAGAAGGCTCACTGAAAGTTACTCTGAACTAGAGCCCTGCACTCCCGCGGGAGTCCCGCGGGACTCGCGGGACCCAACGCAAAGCAGTGCGACGCGGGACAAATATTGAAAGCTCCTTGCGGGAGCGGGCGGGAGGGAGAGCGCACAGCGCGGGTGCGGGCGGGAGCAGTGATAAGCGGCAGTCCCGCGAATTAAAAAAGTGTTTTAAAATGTAAAATAAAATCATAAATTACCTATTGGTCAATGTATATCATATATATAACACAATGTGCTGGATATTATATTTGGTAGCCTATCTATTAATAAACATTTTTGAATGTAGATTTGCAGATGTGTAATCTCGCACACATTTCCGATTCCGTTCTGCTCTTCCGTATCAAGCTACCATTCCTATTGCTATTATTAAGCTATAGACACTGGCAAAGGCAACAGCCACGATGTTTCTCCTACTGCTAAAAACAACGGAGAAGGAGGTTCTGTAGCGCGATCCATGTCTTTTCTCCCTCACGGGCGACAGGCCATGGTTAGCCTAAATAATAATAATTAAGATTATGTTATATTTTCAATATTCTGGATTCAGAAAAGGTAGGCTAATATTTTCTCCATTTCACTTGTTTGCATTTAAGCCTAAATCAATTGTAATGTGAGCTGGCTATGCTCAAATGCTCGAGGGGGCAGGGCATTATGCGGTGTTTAAAATTATAACATCACTTCTTATATTTTTATTTCTTATGTAAACGTAATGAAGCATATAAAGAATGTATTATTCTTAATATCACTGTAGATTAAATTGGTAGGTTTGCTGGGTATTGCTGTGAAACCTAAGCAGCTGGTGCCACCGAAGGCGCTTCATGCACTTTGGAGAAGGATCCGTCAGTGATGCGCTCAGCTTAGCGCAGCGTGTTTAATTCCTCAAACCAATGTCAATAACTGTCTTGAGCAGTAGGTGAACGTCGGAATCATGCGGGAATTGCGGGCGGGAGCGGGACAATGTATTACAGTTGCGGGCGGGAGCGGGACTGAAAATCATAATTCTTTGCGGGAGCGGGCGGGAGCGGGACTGAACACTGCGGGAGCGGGCGGGCGCGGGACTGGAAAATCTGTCCCGCGCAGGCCTCTACTCTGAACATCCTGAGGAAGATGAACCTCAATGACCTCGCAGACAAACTGGAGAGGTAACACAGAGAGTAAACATGTTCACATAGGCTATACAAAAACACACACAGGCATATAGACACACACTGAAATAATAAAACAGATGCTGGCAATTTATAAGACAGTGAAAAGAGAGAAGAGAGGAAAGGAATTTATTATGGTTATGGGATTTGGCAGAGCAATTTGTCCGAAGCAACTTATAAATAAAAAACAATAGTTAAAATGAACCGTGAATAGTTTTAAAATGTTGGTAAGACCACATTAAGGAGAATATCAATAATACATAACAATGTCAATGCAGTCAATAGCCTAATGAAAATAAACAATACAAACCACTCATAAGTAACGCTTCATTAACTAAATGCATGCTGAACAGATATGCCTTTAGACCCAAAACTATCACAAGCATTTATTGTGTTGCCATGTTTCTCTAGGGATGCCGCCACTGAATCAGAAAACAAAGACGGTGAGACTTTTATCATGACACACAATAGTTATCTATCATTATGATATAACAATTGTTCATACGTAGGATGAAGTAAATATAGGCATAAAGTCTCTGCATGAAACTATCAAGCATTACAGATTTACGATGTACTTATTTTATAGCAGTATATAATAATATAAAGTATACGTTCAACATTGTGATTACCGCCCCCAAAGCTGTGGAGAAAACCCCAATGCGGGGGAAAGCAAATAGCTTTGATTGAATGTAACTTAATGGAGGTGCACCTGTGTGAGTTCAGAAAACACCTTTAAAACAAGACTGAGAGTCACCTGCGTGTCAGGTTGAGACTAACATTATATTCCCATGTTTGGGTAATTCCAGATACACTGACAGAACTATTGGGTGCACTCAAAGTTAGCTAGTTAGCAAGCTAATGAAGCTATTGTAAAAATGTTAGTGTAGCCCTGTGCTATAATTTCTTTCATTTTCTTTGCATTAAAAAAATATTGAGAAATGTCAAAAAATGGTTGTGAAGTTTAAGTTGACCTTTGAACCAGAACCTGTTAGAATGGAAGGAGTAGAGTTAGAGAGAGAAGAAGAGAGAAGATGGAAGTGAGCAGATGGCTAGTCAGAGCTTGCTATAGAGAAATTAAGATAACACAATAGCTGCTCTATCTCTAAGGATATTGGAGTGGAGAATAGCTGAATAGAGTTATCGGACAAATAACTAAGTTATCAGGGACGGTGTAAATCTGCTACTGCTAGCTTGCTTCCCTCCTTGTGAGGCAGGTAAAGGGGTGGTGGTGGTTATGTACTGTACATGTCGAACAGATCTATTGTATGATTATGACAAACCAAAGTTATCCATACCTGTAAATACTTCTGACTGAGCACAGATGAATGTTTCCTTATATTATTTGTACCACCAGATGATGTAATTGTTCAAGAAATTAAAGAAAAACACAAAAAGAAGATGACTGAGAGGTATGACAGCATTTATGAGTGTATTGAGGAGAAAAAGAACAAAACACTCCTGAGTAAGATCTACACTGAGCTCTACATCACAGAGGGAGAGAGTGAAGGCGTCAACACCCAGCATGAGGTACGCAGAATTGAAATGCAATCAAAGAATCAACGAACAAACGAAAGCATAATCAACTGTAACAACATTTTTCAGAGCTTAATAGTCGACGAGAAAATCAAAACTGTGATTACCACGGGAATTGCTGGCATTGGAAAAACTGTTTGTGTGCAGAAGTTCATACTCGACTGGGCAGAGGGAACAGCCAATCAGAAGATTGATTTCATCTTTGCATTTCCATTTCGGCAGTTAAATTTGATACAAAACGATCTGTACAGTCTTCACGAGCTCCTCCTTGACTTTCATCCTGCGTTAGAAGAAGTCACGAATCCAAACATGTTCAATAAGTCAAAGATCATACTCATATTTGATGGTTTGGATGAGAGCAAACTCTCCCTGAAAGGAAACAGGGAGATTAGTGATCCCCTGAAGTCTGTGTCTGTGGATGTTCTCATAACCAACCTCATTAAAGGCAATCTTCTGCCTTCTGCTCTTATTTGGATAACCTCTCGACCAGCAGCTGTCAAACAGATTCCTTCAACATACATAGACAGGTGGACTGAAGTACAAGGGTTCAATGACGAACAGAAGGCTGAGTATTTCAGGAAGAAGATTAAGGATGAAGCTGAAGCTGACAAAGCCATCACTCACATCAAAAGGTCAAAGAGCCTCTACATCATGTGCCACATCCCTGTCTTCTGCTGGATCTTGGTTACTGTGCTTCTGAAAATGGTCAATCATTCGAGCAGGCTTTGCTTGCCTCAAACTCTGACTGAAGTTTACATATACTTTCTACTCATTGAGACAAACAGGAAGAACCAAAAGTATGCTGATGGTTTTGAACCAGATGGACATAAACTGCTTGAGTGTAACAGTGAGATTATTTTAAAACTGTCCAAACTAGCATATAAAGAACTTAAGAAGCGTAATATCTTGTTTTACGAAAAAGACTTGAAAGAGTGTGGCATTGATGTAAATGAGCCATCATTGTATTCTGGGATGTGCACTGAGTTCTTCAAAAGCGAAGATGTTTTCATCAAACATAAAGTTTTTTGTTTTGTGCATATGAGCATTCAGGAGTTTCTGGCTGCTTTCTTTGTGTTCTACTCCTATGTGAATAAGACCAAAGAAACACAGAATCGTTTTACTGCCCAAGGAGATGAAGACACAGATACTGCCATACAGAGCCAAATTTCTAAGACAAAAGCTTTCTTTACAAATATAGCAAGAAGTCTGAAAGGGTGTTTTAGAGGTGATTTGAAAGCCCCTTCTGAAGACACCAGAAAACTGGAGTCTGGACAACTTTCCATGACTGCTTTCTTGCAAACTGCAGTAGACATATCTGTAGAGAGTGAGGATGGACACCTGGACCTTTTCCTTCGCTTCCTCTTGGGTATCTCACTGGAGTCCAACCAGAAACGCTTGCAAGGACTTCTGACGAACATAAAGAGCCGCCCAGACAGCACCAAGAAAATAGCACAGTACATTAAAGAAATTCTGAGTGACGACACCAAATCTCCAGAAAGATGCATGAATCTCTTACTGTGTTTGCTTGAACTGAAAGACGACTCCCTTCAGCAAGAGATTCAGCAGTATATGAACTCAGGAAAAGAGCTCTCACCTGCCCAATGTTCAACCCTGGCCTATATCATTTTGGTGTCAGAAGATGCCCTGGATGAGTTTGACCTGATAAAATACAAGACAACAAGTGAGGGGCGTAGGAGACTGCTTATAGTGCTAAGGATTTGCAGGAAAGCCAAGTAAGTCAGACAAATAGCCTTATATTATGCATTTCACATTTTACTTGTATCTGTATTTATTGGGATGACAGTGTTATATGAACTTAATCATTTAGATTGTAATAGCAATAATCACCTGTCTCATGATTTTAGATTGGTTGGTTGTGATCTTGGAGAAGATTCCTGTAGAATCCTAAGATCCACTCTTCAGTCAGAAAACTCACTGCTGAAAGAGCTTGACCTCAGCGGTAACCCTCTGGGGAATTCTGGAGTGAATGTGTTGTCCACTGCCCTGAGCCACACTAACTGCAGAGTGGAGACATTAAGGTTAGTGATTTGAAGGTGCTCTGTTCTGAGATCAACTGTTACACCTTTAAGAGGAAGTTGACCGCTTCTGAAATATCAATTGAGACTTACCAAAGCTCTTCAGAAGTACAACAAACTTCTGTCTTGTAAACAAAGATTTGAAATGCGTTTGTTTACTTAATTGTTAATAAAACACAGGTCCGTAGAGTTTAACCAAAGTCCTTTTAGGCAAGTCCTTCCACTTGGCGGCCATATTGCAACGCTTTTTGGGCACTCATTGGGCATCCTATTCGGCAGAAATGCGTGTGCGCAAGGCTTCACGACACCAATCTTGCTCCAGCAGCGAGTTCACAACACATGATTGGCACGATGTCTTCACAACACACCATATGATTGGCTCAGTGTATTCACAACATAGCACATGATTGGCTCAATGTATCACATGTCGACGTTTTGCCGAGGAAGGGCTGGGATATGTGTAGACAACGGCGTTACAAACTAGCCCCATGCATTTCTATGGAGGATTTTTTGAGTGCTGTGTCTCCTCATTAGAAAGTCTCTGGTTTAACAATGATCCTAGCAGCACGCTTTGTCATCAAGTCAAGACGCATTAGGAGTTGACCATATAAAGCCCACCCCATGCTGGATAAGTAGTTAATAGTTGGTGGGTTCCTGGGTTTTTGGTGATTCAGAAGGTCTCCAGACGTACCTCCAGAATAAATTCAAATTTGCTAACAGGTTACTCTGGGTTTGCCCAAGCTATTGGTGAACGCTTCCATGACGTACCTTTGTCGGTTTTTTGCTCCCTATTGATATTTACTGCTTTAGCTACCTTTTTGGGATTCATTTGTGTTTCCCTTATGTGTTTGTTGATTCAATAATTTCCCATGTGTATTTGTGTATTTGAGGGTTGAAGAAAGTCTTCAAGAAAGTGTGGGGTACGCAGTTCTGCCACCTCAGATAGATGAATAATAAATATATTCTTATATATTACAACGATATATATATATTCTAATATATACCAACGATATAGCACAATGCCATTGTTCAAATAAATGGTGATTTAATTTTACAGAGGTGACCAAGAAGCTAGCAATTCTTGACCAAAATGAATTGCTACACCACGATACCCAATATGTTGTCCAACAGGGAGTCATTTTTCCCCGTTGCACCGACACTGGATTTTAGGGTTCCTCCACTTGTCAAATCCCACTTTAACCACTGCACATGGACATCTTGGACATACTGGGGTGCAACTTGGCAGGTTATGAATATAGGATAAACTATATCTTTGATATCTGACCTGAAACTGAACTGTTTCTTTGGATGTCTTTCAAACTCAGAATGAATAAAATAATATATTATAAAATAAATATTTTTGACACAGCTACATATAGGACGAAGGGAATAAGCCATCTTAAATTAAGATCTCATGTTACACAAATGGTGTGGTGTCTTGCAGACTTGCTGACTGTACACTTACAAGCAGTGCTTGCCAACCATTGGCCACGGTTCTGCAGTCAGATGACTCCCACTTGAAAGACTTGGACCTAACCAACAATGACTTGACAGATTCTGGAGTGAAGGAGCTGTGTGCAGCACTGGGACACAAGAACTGTAAACTGGAGGTTTTGATGTCAGTGTATGAAGACAGAAATGTCTCAAAGTTATTGTAATTATTGTCACACTACTGAACTATTTCAATTCAATAACATTTTGATTGTTCACCAGCATTGTTTATGGTGCAGCTACTATTGTTCAGCATTATGTTTGGTATTGTTGGTTATACAGTATGTGTGTGATGACTGCAGTTTATGATAAAGAATCTTTTATCTACCTTCTTCAGGCTCTCTGGGTGTCTCATTTCACATAGAGGTTGTGAGTTCTTAGCCTCAGCACTGTCATCAACCAACTCCCACCTCACTGTACTTGATCTGAGCTACAATTATCCAGGGAGTGGAGGGATACAGATGCTGTCAAATAGCAAACTAAAAATCAAGTAAGTGACATGGATTTTATTACATTGGAAAGTTGTAAACCAAAACCAGTCTAATATCTGTTTTGTCTTTTGTTTCTACAGTGTTGATAGCTGTTCAGAAGTCAGGCTGAAAAAGGGAATTAAGAAGTGTAATACATATTCACAATCATTGCTTTTGTGTGACCATGTGACTCTTGCTAATCGTCTAAATCATAGCCCATACATAGACATGTTCTTGCTAATTGTATTGTTGTGTGCAGATGCCGGTGAGCTCACCCTGGACCCAAACACTGCACACAAGTACCTCTATGTGAGCAAGGACATGAAGATGGCCAAGTATGTGGAGGAGGAGCAGCCATACTTGGACCATCCAAACAGATTTGACTGCTACCGACAGGTCCTGTGCACAGAGCCTCTACATGGACGCTTTTACTGGGAGGTAGAGTGTGTAGGCTTCTGTGTTGTTGGAGTGGCCTATCAAAGTCTTCGCAGGGATGGTGAGCTTGATGGGTGTCTGCTAGGATACAATAAATGGTCGTGGTGCCTGGAGTGTAACTTCAATGACTTCACTGTTATGCACAATAAGAAGCGTTTTGATGTACCTGCCCCCAACTCTGAGGAATATAGAATAGGAGTTTATTTGGACTGGTCGGCTGGCACTCTGTCCTTCTACAACCACTCGTTTGACAGTAGGAACCACCTGTACACGTTCCGCTGCACGTTCACTGAGCCCCTCTATGCGGTGTTTGGGGTCTGTAGAGACAAGTCCTTCATCAGACTATGCCAGATCTAACAGACGCCTGGGACCAGTGACTGGATAAGGAGCAGCAGTAGTGTCGTCATCTGACAATTGGTTGGTTTGAGTTCGATCCCGAACCCGCTTTTGTGAGACTGTTGTTGTCGCTTTGGATGAAGGCATTTGAATTAAATTGAAAACAATTAAACTGTAGGTGCATCATTTAATATGATGTTATAGACTTTTGTAGGTCAACATGTACAATTATTTCTCAATCTTAAAGGGACACCAGGCAACGTTTTCATGTTAATTAATCATCTTCGTAAGTTGGTATATGGTTAAATGACTCATTACCGGGCGAATGAAGGCTCTCTCGCCCACCCCTACTGCCTGTAGGAAGATTATCCCACTTGCAAGTTCGGTGTATCCTACCCGCCGACCGAAGCAGGATCAGTTTACAGCACAGAGGCAGGCTAACGAAACGCTAGTTGCAAACGTGTGTATAATGGCAGAGCCGGCGAAGAAGCAGCGAAAACCCTTGACGGAAGATGCAAAGAAAAGGAAAAGAGCTTCAGACCGAGCGAGGGGGAGTTTCGTAGAGAAAAAGCATCAGGCTTGCCTGGTGTCCCTTTAACAAGAAAATTGATACTGAAATACTTTTCATATGTTGTATGCTTGTGTACTTAGTTTCAGCACGTAACCATTTTGAAAACAAATGTCAACAAATATATATGCTATGGTAAAAGGTGTTGTCTGTGATTCTAGTGAAAGCATGTTGATATTTGAACTCATGAAGCTGTGTTGAGTGGCTGGAGTAGTGTATGTACATGGTTCAGTCTGGGCCACAGGAAAAGGCCTTTAACCTTTACATTTGTTTTCTCAATTTTAGCAACGCGGTAAACCAATTTCATTCAGTGAATTATTTGCTCATGGTTATGTATTTGTATCTTGAATGTCTAATTAAATTGTAATTATTGTTTGATTCACTGAATAAAGCAAATTAATATTTTTCATCTACAAAAGTTAAGAAAGATAGTTTTTTTCCCTAGAAAAGCTTTATTGTGTAGAGTGCATACATTCAGAGGATATTCTGACTGTATTAAAAAGGAGGTGACATACAAATGATTATCCTCAGTCTACCTTGTCCCCACACTTGTATTTTATCATCTGCCCAATGCTGGCATATCACTAAACTGTCAATTCTAGGAAAAAGTGAGTAAAAATATACATATTTTTTTAGTAAAACACCCCACATATAAACACAGTATGACAGATCCTACTTGCAAAGAACATGCAAGGATACCGAGCTCCAAAATCATTTACACAAAACTTCAAAAAACAATTTGATTATGCAAAATACTTTTTTTCAATAAGAAACACAATGCAGAAGTATTGCAAAAGAATGCAAAGTAATGCCATAGTGAATACAAAACCTGAGTCTAATAAACAAAATAATTTTAAATGGCCTTGTTTGCACACTTGTTTTAAAAACGTCTTTTAAAAACACCTCACATATGAACACAGTATGACAGATCCTACTTGCAAAGAACATACAGAGCTGCTAAATCATACACAAAACTTAGAAAAAGTGTGATTATGCAAAATACTTTTTTCCAATAAGAAACACAAACAGTATGCAAAGTAATGCCATAGTGGACACTAAATCTGAGTCTAATACACAAAATCATTTTTATGGCCTTGTTTACACATTTTGGGGTGTTTGGGGCAACAGAGACAGCTGATACACATTGCTGCTTACACATGTCCAAGGTGTACACTCAGAGACATTGTAGACACTTGAATTCAGATTTTGTTACTGCTTACATCACTTTCAACTCCTTGTTGGGGATGCACCAGAACACATGAGCAAGTTTTTAGCACTGCCAGCTTGTGATCTAATCCCCTAAAACTCATTTTGAAACCAAGTGCAACAGAGTCTATAATGGATTGCTAAAACGCATTATGGTTTTGTTAAGAGGTATATCATTGTCATTGGTTATTGGTGTATACACATCATTATTTCAGGTTTGTTGACTAAAATCCCATTCTGAAGTGACTACAGACAGAGTAGCTGGGTCTAATCTGGGTCATCCATCAGATGGAGATCTGTTTACTTGGAATTATGCTCTAGTGCTTCGACGTCGTCTGTGTTTCACTGACGCAGCGTCACCTAATCAAGGAGAAAAAATACAAGTTCACAAATGACAAGCAGTTTTGATATGCCATTACAATTAATTGTATACTACTATACTGTTATTACTGAATGTTAGCCACACTTGACTTAGTGCTTTGCACTTTGGGACTGAATGATCATTGTGAATTACCATCAGAGTTCAGAGTTCACAATTATCCCCTGCGAGGTACATTAATCTCATAGTTTCATGCAGTCCTACTTCTATTCAACACTATGAATGAATGCTCCTCACCTTTCTCCCCTTGAGGTCCTGGAAGCCCTGGGAAACCTTGTTCACCTGTTATTAGACAGATAGTTTAGGTTATCAAAGAGTAATGTCCATATGGGACCAATACTGCACTGTTATCATGATCCCATAGGCCCAAGTGAATGGCAATATATTAGGTGTAGTCCTGTTAATGAAGTGGCATTTTATTCAAGCAGGGTGACAAATCTGTCATATGGATTATTCATACCTTGCTTTTCTTATGGTTGTGTGAACTGTGCTCAACATTGTACATTTTTTACATTTATTGTTTTGGTGTGTTTGCAAACAAGAAAGGTACCACTAAGCAGTTAAAAAGTGAGTTCTTTATGGTCATGCTGGAGGTTGCTAGGTCTGTGTCCAGTACCTTTTGGGCCGGGGAGCCCTGGTCTACCGGGAGATCCGACGAGACCACCATGTGCTGTGGAGAACAGGGCAAACCACTGTGACATCTTTCAGCTCTTAAAACATCACTTCAAGTAGCACCATACAGACAAATCAATTTTACTTTTCCTTTGGTCATCTTTACATCTTGACATTTATTTGCTGTAATATCTGAATAAAAAAAAAATCAGTAGATAGGTATTTTTTGGTAGTAGATTAGTGCATCTCCTATACAGATGCATGTAAAGACTCTCTTTCATGACATTCATTCACGATTGACTGCATCTCTCCATTGCCATGGCATGTATACTTCTGTTATTCTGGCCAGTAGGCTTGCAAGCCAGAGATGTGAGGTTAGGTGACGTGAAGGTGAGGTTAGCTCAATTTTGCTTCTTGCTAAACAGAATGGTATACACATACTCAAGAAGCTTCCAGTTCACATAGCTAGCGTTAAACCATAAAACTGAGCTTATGTTTCAGATCTGGATTTCCGACTGGGTAATGATCATTGCTTGCTCTGCTGGTTGTATTGGGACAGGACATTTGCATCCACTTGTTCTAAAAAGATGATCCTCTCTTGTATTGCTTTCACTCAAGAGTGGTAGAAGATGGTATTAAAGATAATATTGGCAGTTAGAAAAGGATTAAAAATAAAATCACTCAGTCACAGTAGACTGTTAAACTCAGCAAGTAGGCACAAATGAAAGTGAAGAAAAAAAAAATCAGGCCCAATTTGAGTGAGTACGGTTACGGCAAACGCACATATGTTTTGGGATGGCCTTATGCTAATCCATAAAGGTTCACAAAATCATAATTGCAAGATAGCGGTAGACATACTGTAGATCTACTGCGATAAAATACTACTTTTGATGCCATGCTCTGTGGCCAACACTATGTAAGGAATGGTGGCCAGGAAGCAGCAAAGATATCTTGTCTGTGCAACATACCCTTCATGTAGTCCATGAGCTCTGCAACATTGTGGTCAGAACCGGGTGGACCTGGGGGACCTGGAGGTCCAGGGGGTCCCTGGATGACCTGAGGACGATCCTCCAAGTCATCGCGCAGCATGCCATGAGCTGAACGTTTAAAACAAATGTGTTAGGGCAAAAATGGGCAAAGAAGGAAAAATGCCAATGCTTCAGTGTCTTCATAAGAGAGCATTGGCTATGGCTATGGTGACCATTAGCTATGCCACTAACAGCATAGTGATGTCTTGTTAGGAAATAGTAAGTTCGTAAAAGTAGTAGTAAGAGGATCTGCTAGGGGCAAGAACTAGGAGAACATCTAAAACAATTGTATCGTGAGGTCCTTGCCAATACACAGCTCTACTACATGTCCACCATAAAGAGAAAACCTGCATGATGTTCACTACATGTCCACTATAAATAGATAACACAGTTGCGTCTCACATTTGATGTAGTCCGTCACTCTCAGAGCCACGTTGGGGTAGTCTACAGTGTGGGCCCCTCGGTAGCGCGCGGATCGGGGGTGTCCTAGATCGCCACTCTCCCCCTTTGGCCCCGCAGGACCAGGCGGCCCTGGGGGTCCTGCCAAGTTATGATCTACAGAGAAACATAGATGTATCAGAGACAAACAACCCGGGAGATGTTGACGTCATAAACCATTTCATGAAAGGATGGCGAACTGTGCTTTTAAAATGCCCTGTCCTGAAATTGAAGCTGCAACTTCGAATTTCAAATCCCAAACTATAGTAAAAAATGCTTCTGTGGACATCTCCACACATCTCACTAGCAGACCCTTTTATCCATTAGTCAGACACACTCTGTACATTTTCTCCTGAGGTTGAATCTAGCTGTGTGTGTGTGTGTGTGTGTGTGTGTGTGTGTGTGTGTGTGTGTGTGTGTTTGTGTGTACTGATCAGCTGGACTGACCATCTCTGCAAAACTTGTAGAGGAACAAATTCAATTCGGACAGACGTTGAGATTGGGTTGAACAGATGGGGACCCACTTACTTTTGAAGTACTTCTGGACCTCTGCCTGAATGCTGTACTCGTTGGAGGCGTACGACACCAGTCCTTGTCTCACCCCTCCGGGGGGCCCCTGAGGGCCAGGTGGTCCGGGAGGGCCAGGGGACCCTTTCAGACCAACCGCTGGGAAAGAGAGGAAGGGCACGAGCAGCATGTCAGAATCAGAACTGAATAATAATCAATCAGTGACATACTACACAGTTTATATATGTATATTCTGTATATACAGTATATATATATATATATATATATATATATATATATATATACACAGTATATGGGAAATTCAACACAAACTGTCACATCCATAACGCCAACTAAATACAATGGCATTGTGTTGCCGTTATGGATGTGACAGTTTTGCGTGGAATTGTCCATATACAGTACGTATAGTCCAGATGACAAGTGTCACCTGACAAAAAAAAAATAAAAATTGTACACAGATATTGTAGCACAGCAGGCTTTCACAGTCTTATGCCAGTGACAAAATGTTGAATAGAACATCATCTAGTTTCTGGGTCAAAGTAGCTAATGTTTGTTTAGATTTTCTAACGTTACAGAGTAGTGCTGTTTCCAGTGTTGTACACAACAAGTTTTGCCATTTTTTTGTCGAGTGACACATGCCCCTGCTCCTGCACTCTAAATAATTAGCCTTCAGGAAGTATAGTTATGTGTCAAGACAAGACATTTGTCACGACAATACTGTATATTCAATCACATCAACATTGCAGGGCAAGTTGTGCTTACTGGTCAGATAGTCCCGAATGTCCTCCAGGTCTCTTCCCCCTGGTCCGGGAGGGCCGGGAAGGCCAGGAGGCCCGACTGGGCCCTGGGGTCCTTGAAGGCCCTGGTAGTCAGAATCTGTAAACCAAAACCAGCAACATTATCCAGGGGTTCAAGTTTACAAACACAATACATTAAGTAAGTCAGGAGTGGTCCCTTACTGGTTATGTACTGTATGTGTGTGTAGAGGTCCTAATCTTACCACAGATGAAGCAACACTTCAATTGCACAGATATTTTGCTCCACTCTACTCTACTCTACATAATTGTATATGGCTGTGTGTTTCTGCAGAGGACTTGTTTAACTATTGGATCCATGGCATAGCTATTTTCAACATTACAGTACAATAGTAACTATTCCAGCAATTCATACAATTGGCAGATGTTTCCATCAGAGGTGAGTGTGTGTGATTCTTACTCTGCAACAGGGAGGAGATGTCATAGGAATATCCAGGCAATCCTGGAGGACCAGGAGGACCTGGGGGTCCTGGCCTCCCAACCAATCCTCGCTCTGCCAATACACATTACACAAATGTCAGTGGTCACAGCAGCGCCACAACACACAATAATGCATAGCTGTCAACCCTCCCGTTTTTTGGGGGGTTTCTTGCATATTTCATTGGGTATCTCTTGGGGGAGACGTGGACATAAGCTGTTACTGACCATTCAACATGCTGAGGACACGCAAAGCCACTTCCTGTGGGTCTGCTGCTCCGGGCGGTCCAGGAGGTCCAATCAAAATCCTCCTCACCTCTTCACCTGCACCAAAGCAAACACAAGTGAAGAGGTCAAGTCGGGGTCATTATTGATCATGGGAACTCTTTGCCACTTTGTTCAGACTACACAGAAGCCAATAAGTAAATAACTGCACTCTACAAACTGTAGACTGTAGGCTGCAAGATACACATATGATACAGCAACTTTGTACAAAACCAAACAAACTTTTACTAGGTGCTTAACCTTCTCCCACTCACATCCTCACCCTGCATGATGTATTTTTATACGGCTGCACCACACTTACTCTGCATAATGGAAATGATGTCGTTGATGGACGGACTGCTTGCACCACCAGGAGGTCCTGGAGGTCCTGGAGGACCAGGGCGACCGTCTGCTGCGCCGGCCCCTAATTTTGACAAAGGTACACAAAGATTTCAAAATGAATATATGACATATTTACTCCCTCTCTCTCCATCTCTCTCTATCTGTCATATATATATATATAAGCTGTACAGGTTTAAATATATATATATATATATATATATATATATAGAGAGAGAGAGAGAGAGAGAGAGAGAGAGAGATAGAGAGAGAGAAAAAAAATAGATAGATAGATAAATAGATAGTTAGATGTGACAGCAACTTCAGTCCTACTTTGAACATAGCTAAGGACGTGGGCAGCAATGTCATCCACGGAGGCAGAAGAGCCTGCAGATGAGCCCGGAGTTCCGGGGTATCCAGGAGGACCAATCGGGCCAGCGGGACCAGGGGGACCCGCCAGATAACTCCTGACACCATCACCTGAGAGAAACACATCACAAGGACATCGTCATCGTGTCCACGACTCTCCAAAACAAACCAGAAAAGGGACTCAAAGTGCTAAATACCGGAATTCTCCTTTAACTACTACTACTGCAAGTTAATTTAACCAGTTCATTTAACAGTAATTTAGTTCATGAATTTAATTGAACACAGGTATTCTGCTAAACAAGGATAGGAGTAGAGGGAATGGGCTAACATGCTCGTGAGGACTTCATGCTACTTACTCTGGAGGTACTCAGCGATCTGCTGGCCAACAGATTCAGAGGCTGCTGCAGGAGCCCCCGGGGGTCCTGGGGGTCCAGGTGGTCCTGGTGGTCCTGGAGTGGGTGATCCCTGATCTGAAGGAGAAAAAAGAGGGGGAACAAGGGCGAGAGACATAGCAGAGAAAGAGAGAGAGGCAGAGAGAGAGAGAGAGAGATTATATTCTAAGTCTATTACACAAAGGAGCATTGTATAAACAAAACTGACAATGAGGTGGTATGATTGTGTATTTGTGAAGTTTGGAGCATTTTGGGACATCTTTGGAAACTTGCTGAGAGCACTTACTGCTGGAATAACCCGGAATTCCAGGGGCACCGGGAATACCAGCTTCACCTGATGGGATAAGAATCACGAGGAACAGATTTAGGAGCATCAAGAGAGGAAAGAAGAACGAGATCAGTACAAAGAACAATAACAAGAGGAATCAATGGGAGAAGATAGTAAAGATGCAACAGTATGAGGTTTTGAATGGAAAATGTGTGGAAAGATGGAGGGAGGCAAGAGAAGAAAGAGTAAACAACCTACTAGTCAAAGTGTAGACAAAGGAGGTAATGGTAGAAGAAGGAGGTTAAAGGGCAGAAGAAGAGGAAGTGGATGTTAAGTGCATATTAAGGGTGTTGGGTTCTTAGATGTGTTAGGAGAGGAGTTAGCACTTACCTCTTGGACCTTGTGGACCTTCAGGACCCTCTGGTCCCTGGGGTCCTTCTGGGCCTTGTGAGCCCTCTGGGCCTTGGGATCCTGGGAGTCCTGGAGGTCCAGGCTGCCCTGGAACGCCTGTATAAAAACAGATGGTGTTCTTGAGTACCAGCCATATGATTGACATGCCTTAGGACCAACAGCTGTTGTTTTCAGTAGTTTGCAATCACTCCATCCACCATGCAGGATGAGAGCAGACCAACGTGGTCTAGGCTTGTAGTACTCTAATTGCAAGGCCCTTATTTTAAGGACTCGTGACTTGACTCAGACTTGGGGCAACAATGACTCGACTTGAGCATTGACTACATTTGGACTTATAAATTGGTGATTTATTTTTATTGGTGACATATTTTTTGGCACTAGTACCTTGTAAGGTATATATAGCAAATGGGGATATGAATTCAATAACCACGTTTACATGGACACTTTCAATCTGATTACAAAATGGAATAACGGCTCAATAAAAATTCTCCTACAAATACATCAATCGAAATAAAAATGCCTGATCCGATAGAATTTCAATCAGAATGAAAGAGGTGGTGTAGTCCGTTCCTATTCCGACTGAACAGCTACGTATACGGTCAATCGAATTGCCTGATGTATCTTCTCAAGGAAAAGTAGGCAACAACGGCTATTCCGATCAAAAATTCTCAAGTGCTTGAGAGCACCTGATCGGAATAAAACGTACCCCAGGTAAACAGATGGCACGGAACTTTCAATCGGAATAGTTTAATCGGAATGACAAAAAACTGTCCATGTTAACCCACCTAATGAGTGTTTTCTACTGAAGTGGGCTCATGGGTAAAATGCGGAGTTGCTTGAAGCTTGCTGTGAGGCTGTATTTAGGTGAGTTTTTGTTCGGTTTTGTTTTCTTTGTTTAAAGTATTTTGTCAAGTTTTTTTATTTGATGTCGGACTCTACAAGGACTTCACTCAGATTTAAAAAAATGATAATTCAGAGTCACTCACCAAGACCGGGCTCTCCTAGGGGACCAGGTGAACCTGGCTGACCTGGCTCTCCTGTGTATCGAAATGATAAAACATTAACATATAATATATAATATTAAAAAAAAAAACATTAAAAAGTGTTGGACAGTGCAAAGACTAAAAATTGCATCTATGCAGCATAAATGAAGCAGTGTGCTGTGCCTGCTATGCACAGAGTATAATAATGACATATTTTTTAAATTCCACACCTGGCCCCTTGCTTACCTCTGTATCCTTGTTTGCCATCCTCGCCTGCACAAGAGAGCAGAAGTGTTTGCAATGACAAATTCTTACTTTGAACAGCTGCATTATTTGTGTGTCTCTGGCTGCCTGGTGTTGCCTAGTTTTCATTTTAGTTTCTAATACAGATTGGGCCACTGAATGTTTAACCCAGATAAGAGTAATGTTATATGAAAGAAGTGCACGCTAAGCCAACAGGGAGCGTGTGATGTGATGTGATGTGATGCTTACCTGGCTCTCCCTTTGGCCCTGGGTGACCAGGTGGACCAGGAGCTCCTGCCAGAAATAATCAGGTCAGCAAAACTGAATTAAATATCTCAACTACACACACATGTACGTACAAACACACACACACACACACACACACACAAACACACTCACACAGGCACATGCACACACATGCACGCACACACACTTGCGCACACACACACATTTTAGATACTTTATTCAATTCCACATTACAAGTAAAATTTAATTAGGAATCAAATGTTTTGAATGATCAAACAGGTTAAACCACATTAGTGCCTTGTTATGTATGACAATACAATCTCAGGGGTACAGAAAACATCTCCTTTATTTTACAGGCATGACATGACACAAAAGCTTACAGAGATGCTTCAAACCAATGCCTTATGACAATCATTTGGACTTGGCTACGAGTATAGTAAATCAGATGAGAAGAGCTAATTGTTAGCTCACTTTGAGTTAAAATTGTACTGACTAAATTCCATTGTCAGAATATGAACAAGTATCTCTATAAGTTGTTTGTATAGAAAGGGGCTCTGTGTAGAATTCAAACATTCAAAAATTATCAACAAAAAATAGCAACAGAACATGAGGAAATTGTGGTTTTGATATACCTAGGCTCTGGTTGCCTAAGTTAGCATGCTAATCAGTCCAATTTCATACTGCACTCTCCCATAACACCTCACTGTACCTCAAGTTGCTGTATTGAAAACATGAAGGAGTGTCATCAGTGCAACACTGTGGGGGCATGTTCACAAGCCCCCATGTTCATGCCCCCAAAGTGTAGCACTGTAGCTATTGACTGCAGCAACTCGAGCTAGGCAGAACCAATTGTTTTCAGGTTTTTTTCATACTGACAGTACTCGGTGACCTCGAGAAACAGATCTACGTATGTGAAAAATTGTCAGAATTCTTCTTTTAAGTGTGTCTCATGATTACTCTCATCGTATATGCTCACCTGCCGCTCCTGGTGGCCCAGCAGGTCCAGCTTTACCCTCACCTGCCAAATCAGACAACATACACATGTAAGTAAAAAAAAAAAAAAAAAAATCTATAAATCCTCAAGGCTAAAGGCTAAATGTGTCACAATGTGTATGGCAGCGCTTGTCTCTTCACTTTATAGAAGCATGTATGCACAACTGTGCTTGTCCATTAACTCTACATCAAAACTCACATCTAGTGCTTGATTGGCAGTACAGTGGTACTGATGGGTTTTGTGGGAGGTCTACATGACCTGCGCTGACTTTACCTGGAGGGCCTGCGGCGCCAGGTGGGCCTGGGGGTCCAGGGGGACCTGGTTTCCCAGGAGCAGGTTCAGGTTCTGGGGGGGAAGGGGTGGAGGGGTGGGGTTCAGAGAAGGTATTTGTCTTTGGGCAACAGAAAAAACTTACATGAATGCACTATGACATCTCAGGGGAGTTTAAGTGACGTAAGTAGACTGTTGTGATAGAACTCTGAACAGCCCAATAGGCTATACTCACTCCCTGCATCCTTTTCTATGCTCTTCGCTGAAACTCCAGGTGCACCACCATCTCCTTTCTCTCCTTTTTCTCCTTTTTCTCCCTTCTCACCCTTGGCTCCTATTCCAATGCAGACAGGAAGCTCACAGTTATCACACATAACATGCCAAGAAACACAACCACAAACATGTGATGTGTAAGCTATGTGAAGACATCTAGTGTGTACTTGATTAATTATTAATTAAATTAACTATTTATTTTTTTGTTTGTGTGTTTGTTTATTTGTGGCGGCTTCCATTTCCAAATGAGGCTTACCAGATTGACCAGGAAGGCCAGCAGGACCGATAGGACCTGACAAAAAGAGTGACCCAAACACAAAACAAAACATCAACCAACCAGAACAGCAGCAGCACCTAATACAGAGAGAGTTAAGCCAGACAATGAACCCATGCAAACATTAAACCTGCCTTCACAGCAATTATAGCACATTAGTAGAGGTACTAGATTATGTATTTGTAACTCATTATGCTACTAATAACCCATATGAAACCATCAGTATTGTTACAGGTGCAGTATGGTTTCCATGGTGTCCTGATGTTTATGACATTGCATGGGAAGAGTCTCTCTCACCTGACAAGCCAGGAGGACCGGCGGGACCAGGAGACCCTGCTGGACCGGGGGGCCCGGGGATAGCCACAGAACTGGAACCAGCTGGAGTGATGGACAGAGAGAGGGGGGGGGGGTGCAAGTCTGGTTTATGCACTGTACAACTGCCTACATATCATTATGTTATGCTGAAAAACTGAAAATGTTTGAGACTTTGGGAGTTTATTCTTGAGAAGAAATGCTCAGTAATTGAACACTCTGCTTGAGCTGTTGAGCTATAAATGGCACAGAGGTAAAGATCTTTAACCCAGACAACAAACTGGTGGGAATGCTGTGTGACTCAGTCCTCAGTCAGTCAGAGCACGCTAGTGACTATCAATAACAATATTGTCAGAGACAACAGGACAATATGTCAATAATGTCATACAGAAATATGACTTTACTTTGCACCTAATGAGCTCCAGATGATTTGTAGTTAAAATAAATAAATTCTGAGGTGCTTTCTTACCGGCATTAATGACTTTACCAGGTTCACCGGCTTCTCCTAAAGACACAGGTGAACAAGACAGTCACCCATTGCTCTGTGGTATATTCACAGCATTTATAACCCGTTTATAAGCCTGTAATTACCGTAAAACTTCAAATAATCGCCGAGTCCCTAAGAGACGCCTGTCTCTTTTAAACGCCTGGCGTGGCTACAGGTTTGGGTTAAAGGCCGGTCTCCAGTAGAGGCCTGGTCTGTTTTTTAGTTTCGGGTTGTATTTAATCTTCTAAAACCCGTCAGATCGTCTGTTTAAAGATTCGCAATGACAGAAACCGTTACAGAAAGGAGGTTACAACAGTGTGAATTAGATGTTGCACGTTGTTGCAAGCCGTCGCAAAGCATTCACCTTGTCTGGTCACAGTTGCAAGGTTTTAGAATGTTGCATCAAGTTGCTGCTCATCTCGTCGCGAATCTTGGGTGTGATTTGGGCTTAAGTATGGCGCAGACTGCGCACGTTTTGATTATGGCATTAAAAGACTGCGGTGAGTTCCAAATTGTATAGCTTTTTTTTCAATATGAACTATGCCTATATATCCGACTTTGTCATCGTTCAATTCATCCCTTGTGTTTAAAATTTGCGGATAGGCCGATGGTAAGCGTGTGTTCATGCTGGCAACAAAACCAGAACGGTTCACGTTCAACGTTATTCTTTATTCTAAATGCCATGGCGATACAGAGAAAGAAGTCAGAAAAGGAATTTACCTTAGACTAGGCTATATCAGAGCGCGTATACGGACATTCTCTGGCTATATACTGAAATAGGTTAATGATGTAAAGTCAAGTGCGCTTCTATGGGACTGGTGTGTGCACGCACAGTTTTTATTGATGAGTCGGAGTGGCAAGTGCTGCGCATAGTTGCAGTGGAATGTGGAATGTGGCTGCCCAGGGCATTATAAAACTTCTCACTCTTAGACCTACTCATACACGGCGGTGAAATGGTGTATTTAGCTGTCTAAATTCGAATCATATGCTGGGGGAGAAATCGTCGGACATCCATGATTATTTTGTTATTCAGCACCCCTGGTCAAAAATATGTTCCCGCGCGCCTGGAAGTAGGCTATGATTTGAATGTAGACTGTTGTCAAATTTGGCAAATACAAAACGGGAGCATGCTGTTTCATTCGTGCCGAAAAGGAGGGAGAATTAAACATTAAGCACGTTCCACTTTTGCATAAATAATTCCTGAACCGTTTTGGTCAGGGCTGATAAAGCAACTGTATTTGACAAAGGACCGGCTATTTGCTAGTGACAAAATATGAGCTTTCAGTGTGATGCGATCTCTTTGTAAATTACGTAATTAAAACGTGTTTCATCTGTTCTGGCTATCCCTGCTATTTGGATCTTACTGTATCTCACAATGAACAACATCTCAACACTAAATGAATGATGATCCGTAATTGTCATCAGATAGCCTAGTCATATACTGTAGGTAGACATTCAGTGTGTTTGAAATAATTAATTCGATAATATTTTCCATCTTTGCAAAGGAAAAGTTTTGTGTGAAGGGAATTAAAGGCCTGTCTGTCTCATATAGACGCCTGTCTCTAATACTAGCCGGTGCAGTTTGGCGATTTGGGAAAATAAAAGCCCAGGCTATTATTTGGAGTTTTACGGTAAGCAACATTCAACAGCCACTGAAATCTGAGACTTCACCTGCACTCTTAATAATTACCTTTGTCTCCAGGCTTTCCTGGAAGTCCTGGTAGACCTGTGGATGAGGAGGAACATGAATGAGCAGTTGTTGATGATAAAAGAATAAACACTGGATCATCATGTGTGGAACACTGGATCATAATGTGTGGATAAAGGGGCATACCTGGGGGTCCTTGAAGGCCTGGGGTTCCTGAACATCAGACCAAATGAGAAGAATTAATGAGAGAAAATATTGTGTGGCTTCAGAGTACAAACTGACATCAGTTCTCTAAATGGTATGAGCTTGTACCAGTTTGTTCTCTTTAGCTTTGTAGTAGTTTCACTTTTCACATTTCACAGTGACTATTACATAATTGTGAGGCTTTAGCATACAGACAAATTAGGATTTTCTGAATAATATCTTATATCATTACACATTTGCTCATTACTTTCAGCTCTTTGGTCTAAGTATCACACACACACACACACACACACATACACACACACACACACACACACACACACACACACACACACCTGGTGCTCCTGTATCTCCTGGTGGGCCTGCTGGTCCTCTAGGTCCTTGTAAACCACTTTGTCCTTGTTCACCTTATCAATCAGATAATTATAATTAACAACATGCATGCGTGGGATATTCACAAATTCGGATATAGCTGATTCATCAACATAAATCATGGTATGGCCGCCTTACACTTGTTCCCATTACATGTCACATTAGCAATTCACTCAAATTAACCCAATGAGAATCATTTTGAAATTGAATTCAAGTACTACAATGACACCACACAATTCTATATTCCATTTCATATATTACACTTAGAACGTAATACACAGATTGAAAATGACTGCTAAAACCTGCTGCATATTTCGTCCAAACTCATGCCGTGTGTGTGTGTGTGTGTGCGTGTGTGTGTGTTTGATCTGGCTCTCGGCTTACTCACCTCGGGGGCCTTTCTGGCCATCTGCTCCAGGAAGACCTGGAAATGAGAACTAATGAGTCTACTGAAAACAGCGAACACAGGGCCCAGTCTGACAGCAACACTGAGACACCAGTACCATCATTACAGAGAGAGAGACAAGAGAGAGAGAGACGGAGAGCAGGAAAGAGAGAGAGAGAGAGAGAGAGTGTACGCAGTGACACAGACACAAACAGAAGACGGGGGCAGGAGGTTCATATACACAGATGGCCGATATTATTGAATTAATAAAAACGAAGACTTTGTCTGTGTACCCTCAGAGAGCGAGAGTGAGAGAAAGAGTGTGTCTCTCCTTAGCCTCTAACAATTAGATTGTGATGCTTGCTTGGTGAAATGAATAAACAGAGCTGTATCACACTGATTTCCTCAAAGAAATCCAAACACCCGCTCAGTAGCTCTATCATCACTATACTGCATGTCTAGTGACTACCCACAGCTCTATCATCACTATACTGCATGTCTAGTGACTACCCACAGTAGCTCTATCATCACTATACTGTATGTCTAGTGACTACCCACAGCTCTATCATCACTATACTGTATGTCTAGTGACTACCCACAGCTCTATCATCACTATACTGTATGTCTAGTGACTACCCACAGCTCTATCATCACTATACTGCATGTCTAGTGACTACCCACAGTAGCTCTATCATCACTATACTGTATGTCTAGTGACTACCCACAGCTCTATCATCACTATACTGTATGTCTAGTGACTACCCACAGCTCTATCATCACTATACTGCATGTCTAGTGACTACCCACAGCTCTATCATCACTATACTGCATGTCTAGTGACTACCCACAGTAGCTCTATCATCACTATACTGCATGTCTAGTGACTACCCACAGTAGCTCTATCATCACTATACTGTATGTCTAGTGACTACCCACAGCTCTATCATCACTATACTGCATGTCTAGTGACTACCCACAGTAGCTCTATCATCACTATACTGCATGTCTAGTGACTACCCACAGTAGCTCTATCATCACTATACTGCATGTCTAGTGACTACCCACAGCGGGGCGGAGACTCACCCACAGACCCTTTAGGTCCTTTCTCTCCGGGTGGTCCTGCTGGACCAGGTTGACCAGGCTCTCCTGAAAGAGAAAGATATAATGTAGACACCCACATCCCCTGGCACTAGCACTGACAGATGCAGTGGTTATTCCTAAGCTAGCACTGCACTGTAGCTTAAATGTTATTTTATTGGTGTAAGTCGCTTTGGATAAAAGCATCTGCCAAATTAGGCCTACTAAATGTAAATAAATGTAAACTGTCAATGTACCACATGACAACTCACCAAAGGTGAACAAAATTATATATTAGTATGAACTCATTCCATGCCATTTATTTTGGATGCTCCAAGTTGGAGTATTCATTAGGGGATTTCTTTATGTGCTATGTGTGTATAATTAAAAACAATATACCTCAACAAGCTGTTGTTTATAGTGATTTTAGAAAACAGCTAAGGTCTGTTGCTAGGTACGGTGTGAAGCTATGTATATCCCGATTTAGAAATTCACATTATCTTGGCCATTTCCTCAAAATAGTGTCTGTATTTATTTCTTGTGAGAGGAAGCAGTAGTACTGTATGTATGTGAAGGGCAGAATTTGTCAAAAAATCAAACATACCTGCTGAACCCCGAGGACCTTTCTCACCATGTTCACCTGATCAGAGTCAAGTAGAACAGTCTGTCTTTAGTTGTCATAATACATTTTTTCATAAGTCATAAGTCATTTTTCAAGAATTTGACATTTTACATTCTTATTTCAATACTCATACTCATAAATACCTTTGTTTCCAGGCGGACCTGCTGGCCCTTTGTCACCTAGCGAAGACAAATCAAATATAAATGAATAATTTCCTCTTTAGATAAAAACATTCATCTTTCTTTGCCGTTATTGTTAGTAACGTGCATTACCCTTTGGCCCAGGTTCTCCAGCGTCTCCACGGAAACCCTGAGGACCAGGACCACCTGAAAAACATCACCGATTAAGACCCAAGTGGTCTGATGTTAGTGGCCATGCTAATGATTATTAAAACATTTATTTATTAACATTATACATTTTACATTATCTCACCTGGAAGACCGGGGGCACCATGTCCTCCTGCCTCACCTTAATTAGGGACATTAATCATATTTATTACATTTAATTAAACCCATTAGCATAAACATAGTACGGTATACACTAACATAAGAAAATAATCTATACCGTAAGTTATATTACATTCATACTGATCTTACGAATGCTAATTGCTATAGGAAAAGGGATTGATCACAAAGGTGCTATGGAAAATGATGATGGTTATGGTTGTGCTGATGGTTGTGGTGGTTGTGGTGATGGTGGTGGTGGATGTGGTGATGGTGGAAGTGGTGTTGGTGGTGGTGGATGTGGTGATGGTGGAAGTGGTGATGGTGGAAGTGGTTGTGTTGGTGGTGGTCTTACCTTTGGGGCCAGCTGGTCCTGATGGCCCAGCAGGTCCTGGAGCACCAGGTTCTCCTGCGGAACCTGAGAACCAAAACAAACAACTTATAAGAATAGTTTGGTCTAAGAACAACCTAGGGTGTACTTTGGGATTATAAAGAGTATACACTTTTGTTGTGGGTCAAAATTACATTAATTTGAGTAGTTTTCAGTAAATCTCACTACGTCAGAGTAAATTACAACTCTAAGTCACTAACTAGGCTCAAATTATCATTACACTTCCATCCTACTGTGGGGAGTGTCCCTGCAGCTCTGCAATAGGATACAATTGTGATGCTCATACTGTATATCAACCCTCCTGTGCTATGTTTACGTCTCTCTGATCTGTGTAGGATCTCCTGAGGTGTGGTAGTGTGGCTATCTGATTAGTATTTTTGTATTTTTATTAGACAGGGGCAATGCACACTATTGAACAACAGTAAATGTGTCAGGATTAACCACAAGGCCATGATGTGACATCTGGGGGGTCTTACAAGTACTTGGCATAGTGACAAACCTGGGTGAGTTAACTAATAGTAAGCTGTAAACCTCCTACAGTAAGAGCCCTATGATATTATTTTGTTAGGAGAATGAAGCCATACAGCTCTTCTATTAGGAGGTTTACCACTTACTCTGAGTTAACTTACCCAGGTTTGTCTCTAAGCCATGCACTTGGAATACCCCCCCTGCTGTCTCTATAGACTGGTGTTGAGAGCTCGTCCTAAACCAGAGGTGCAGTACCTCTCTCTCCTTTTTCTCCGGCGCCCGGCGGGCCCGGCTCCCCACGGGGCCCCGCTGGTCCCTCACGACCCCTCTGGCCTGGCGGCCCGTCAGCACCGGCATCACCTGGAACCAACGTAAACACAAACATAAACAAAAACATAAACAAAAACACAGATCAGCAGAGAGGTTGCTGGCAGTAAGGGCACTACTGTGGCTACTATCAATTCCATACTTGGTGAGTACGTTGGCAGTCTTAGTAATAGTGCAGTATAATAAAGAGTATTTGTAAAAAGTCTGTATGATTCATATTTATTTATATAAAATATATAAACATTAAGATAATTCTAAGTAGTGACAGACAGAGGATATCCTTCGCAGGGATGACAGGAGACAGAATGAGAATCTCTGTGCTATCCCCATACACAGTAGTATATGTACAGTAATAGGTGATTA
Source organism: Alosa pseudoharengus (assembly GCF_046254945.1). NCBI lineage: Eukaryota > Metazoa > Chordata > Actinopteri > Clupeiformes > Clupeidae > Alosa > Alosa pseudoharengus. The sequence goes on from NW_027468564.1 coordinate 45,837,243, forward strand.
ATCAAGGTCAAGGTAAAATTCAGCTCACCTTGAGATCCCTTGGGACCTCTGGGTCCTTCCTGTCCGGGATGTCCCAGCAAACCAGGAGGACCTGAAGGAGAACAGTCAAAAAAGCTTCAGGATGTAGAAAATCTACTTGACCTCTGACTAAGTAGAATTAGCAGTAGAATTTGATTGGAATAAACAAACCAAATAGCACTTAAAAACTCTATCAGGAGACAGACCACAGCAGAAATGAGTTTGTTCCTACCTGGCATCCCAGGGAACCCTGCCTCTCCTGTGAACACAGAACAATGTGTCATATGGGACAAGTGGTATGTTGACATCAAGACATCGCTATCTAGTCAGGTTTCCTGCCGGTAAATCCACTTAATTTTATTCTGATACGAATTGAAGATTCATTTTAAAATGAAGCTTGAGTCAACATTCTTTACACAACTAGAACGCTTTCAGGAAAACCTATCTGAACCAATATGTAGTCATACGAAAGCCCAATTCACCTTTAGCACCAGGATGTCCAGAGTCACCTGAAATGAGACCATATCAACAGTAATCAGAAACTGTGTTACAGAACGCATGTTATTATATACTGTGCACACCACTGTTACTGTGTTTTTACCTTTAGGTCCAGGTTCTCCTCTCTCCCCCTTCATTGATGAGGCTAGTGCAGCTGAAATCAAAAGAACACTCACTGACTTATTCATTCATTTGGTCATTCTTTTTGATTCACCGAGTCCATCATTCAGTCTGTCATTTGTTTGTAGATGAGTGAGCAAGGTGGAAGGGGATGGTGGGTTCCTGCTTGGCTGATTCCTTTGTTGCTTAGTAAGTTGGAAAGTTATTTGCTTTATCAATAAAATATTGGATGCTTGACTGGATGCTTGTTTGAACTATCTATTGATCCCTTCAGAGGCCAATCTGATGACGCCTTCTCAAGTTCATTCACAGAGAGAGAAGCCAGTTAGTGTGTCTATTAAATCAGCTCATTCATTAGGATGCTCTTAATGAAGTCATATATTGTCTTTCATTGATTGCTTTATGATGGCAGTACATAGTGCATTGACTTAAAATAAAATAACCCATTAACATTAATGGAATGTTTAATCAAATTATTTCAAAGGATCATCTGCCATTAACATGACTGGGATGTTTAAAGAAATCAATTCAAGGGGATCGTCTGTAATTGGTTCTGCACAGACTGCAGAACCAATTAGAATGTGATGGCAGAGCAGGTACCTCGCACAGACTCGGACTGCAGTTCGGTTCTCAGAAGGTGCTGCACGGTGCGCTGTAGGCTGACCGGGTCCACGGCGGCCGAGCCCTGGCCCTGAGCGGATGACCCCAGCTGGAGGGTGTTGTCAGCGCGAACGACGCCGCCCCGCTCCGCGTACGCCGAGTCCAGCGGGTCGACGATGTTGACGGTGGACGGGCCGGCCTGGAAGCGGCTGGCGCTGGCCGAAGAGACGCCGCCCACATTGCCCTCGAGCGCGTCCACGCGGGCCTTCAGCTGCCGCACGTCGTCCGCTGGGAACGGAGAGGGAGAGAGACAGAGAGACAGAGGAGCAAAGTTAAGGGTATATGAAAAATATGGATTTTCTTATGTGAACAGAAGAGAAGCGAGGGTTTACTGAAACAGGATGGCAGTCTTAACGTCAAACACCCACAAATGACACCACAGTGGGCAGTTACAGTGGAACTGCAGTGTGTGTAGCCTGGGTGTGTAGTAATGTGTAGTAATGGGTGTGAAGCCTATGCCACTGTTGGATGTGTAACCTTGTTGGGTATGTAACCTATGACACTGTTGGATGTGTAACCTTGTTGGGTATGTAACCTATGCCACTGTTGGATGTGTAACCTTGTTGGGTATGTAACCTATGACACTGTTGGATGTGTAACCTTGTTGGGTATGTAACCTATGCCACTGTTGGATGTGTAACCTTGTTGGTTATGTAACCTATGACACTGTTGGATGTGTAACCTTGTTGGGTAACCTATGAGACTGTTGGGTGTGTAGCCTATGAGACTGTTGAGTGTGAAGCCTATGAGACTGTTGAGTGTGAAGCCTATGAGACTGTTGAGTGTGTAACTCTGTTGGGTGTGAAGCCTATGAGGTGGTTGGGTGTGTAACTCTGTTGGGTATGTAGACTATGAGACTGTTGGGTGTGAAGCCTATGAGGTGGTTGGGTGTGTTGCTCTGTTGGGTATGAAGCCTATGAGACTGTTGTGTGTAACGCTGTTGGATATGAAGCCTATGAGACTGTTGGGTGTGTAACTCTGTTGAGTGTGAAGACTATGAGACTGTTCTGTTGAGTGTGAAGCCTATGAGACTGTTCTGTTGGGGGTGTAACCCTGTTGGGTATGTAGACTATGAGACTGTTGGGTGTGTAACACTGTTGGGCGTGTAGCCCATGAGACGGGCGTATAATCTGTTGGGCGTGTGATGGGAGTGATGGGGGTTTACCCAGAGCGATGAGGCCACACAGCAGGCCCAGGGACAGGAGGGAGAGCAGCAGCATCCCCAGCAGCCACTTCCACCAGGAGCAGAAGCCCAGGGCGCCCCCGGCCCCACTCTCATCCTTACGGATCTCTGACCACAGGAGGGGAGAGGAGTCACATCACACTGCCTTGCTTCACAGTGTTGGGTGTTCAAATACAGTACACTTCAAAATGTTTTTATTTTTTATTTTAGGTTTAATAACAGGTAGCTAGATACTGTTATTAAGAGAGAAAGGTCTTAAGAAAAAAGTTTTACTTCCTGTTGCTTGATAAAAACACGTCATAAAACATTTTTCTAAGAAACAATAGAAATCAACAGAAATAGTCTGATGATGGTGTCTGATAGTGTCTTTCATGAATACCACACTGACTGTGCAACCCAATCAAGTATACAAAGCAGACAGAATATAAAGTTTAAACAATTATAGCTGCATTCATTGCCAATAACAGATTTCTACATGGTGATTTCATAACAGACGGAGAGAAATGACTACGAGAGTGGAAAACTAATCTAATTTCTGAATGGCTCTAATCACAATTGGCTAAGGTGCAACACTACCTGCATAAGTGGCCTTGTCCTTAGTTGCTGCTTTTGTGATTGAAACTGAAACATAAAGAAGACGAGTACCTCAGTCAGAACACAGACAGAACAAAGCATTTTAGGGAAAATATAAACAATTGTTCAAAGAGTTCAAAGTAACCTCAGAAAATTGAGAAAGCTGAGTGCAACCAAAGTATCAATTTATAGAGATGAACAAGGGGACAATGAGAGTCAATGAGAAACTTTGAGGAAGTGAAAGGTTTGAAGGTGACGTGTGAGTGCTCACTGCTTGTGTCTGCCTTGGCTGTGGTGGTTTCAGTTGTGCTGGACACCTTCATCTTCTCCTTCTTCAGGGAGTCCTCAGAGTATGAGCCTGCAGAACACACACATACTGTACAGTACATGACTGAGAAATAACACACACACACACACACACACACACACACACACACACACACACACACATACACACACACACACACACACACACACACATACACAGACACACATTCTCACAGTTAAGTAAGGTGCCGTTTTGGCCTCTTGTGTGAAGACAGAGAAAGCCACTTGTTCTCCTCCTGACTGACCGCTGGTTGTGGTGGTGAACTGCTTTCCGCTGTCCTTGGACATGATCAGTCGCTCCGTCTCTCTCTTGGCCAGCGCATTCTCCTTCTCCAGCAGCGTGAACTTAAAATCTTTGGCGAAGACGTCGTCGCTCGGCGCGGGACTACTGGGCACCACTGACCAATCAAAGGACTGCAGTTAGTTACAAAGTCAAAAGGCAGACAAAAGTGACAAGGCTTCTCTTCGGTAGTGGCACTTATAACTAACTATCCCTGATGTCGGGGGCGCTGTGGCGCAACAGGCTACAGCGCCCGTACCATGTGCGGGTCCAAGTGCCCACGGGGACCCAGGTTCGAATCTGACCTGCGGTCATTTCCCAATCCCACCCCATCTCTCTCTCTCCCACTCACTTCCTGTCTGTCTTCCCTGTCCTGTCGGAATAAAGGCAAGAAGCCCAAAAAATATACTTAAAACAAAAAAACTATGTAAATAATAAAGACATGGGCTATGTGTAAGGGGCTTAATAATGTGCTACAACACTAGTATCATACTGCATGCAGGACTGCAGTGAAGGATAAATCCACCTCAGAAAAATCTGATACCGCACAACGCAGTCCACCTTACTGTGATCACAGGATTCATAGTTTACCCACCTCTTTTTTTACCACTACTACAACCCTGACTGTATGTACATGTACAGTACTGTTATGAGCTAACCACTTCAGGTGCATTGCAAGGGTGATTTGGAAAGATCTTCCAAGATATCCTCAAATAGAAGCTGAGGATCAAATGATTCCAAAACGCCATAAATCCATTTTTGAAAAACATTAATAAGTCATGCTATGTTCATTTTCAATTTCAGGTACTGTAATATCAATTCAATTGCGTTTCTGTTGTTTTGACTGAGTAAAGGAAATTCATTAAAATGGAAGATATAGTGTTTTGGAACAAAACTCTTCAAACGTTCTCGTCCATAAATCACCTGCTGCGGAGGACACACCAGCGGTTCCAACGTTCTTCTGGACACCGTACACTGCAAAAACACAATTCACACGAACACGGAATGAGTGGACTCACGCAGCACAGTTATGTTATATTAAAAATGAAAACATTAATGTCTATTTACTGTCATATTAAATAATATAATGTAATATTAATGTTAAAAGCACATTAGGCGTCTGCCTGGATTACCTGTGTGAGTACCGAGACCGTTTGAAGTTATAGCGCCCCCAGTGGTGGTGGACAGGTTGTTCTGCATTCCATAGACTGAGTGGTGAAACAAGTAACTGGTGTAAATATGGACACATACAGCCACATACTTGGCAACAACATGACTAGAGTATATCATTAAACTGTGTAGATAAAAGAACTATTGAAGATGCAGACTGCGCATTCAGGAGTATACTGTAGGCATCATATAATTTGGACACAATTCAGTTTTACATATGATGTTAAATGCACACTTTTTCACACCATATCACTTTAATATTAATATATGCTATTAAAAAGGTGACTGTTATCACAGTGTTTGCATGACGGAGACATTTGAGACAGAAGCAGACCTGCACTGCCAGCTGTGAGTCCAGCAGTCATGGAGGCAGCACTCAGGTTCATGTTGTTCTGCAGGCCAGAAACTACAAATCCCAACACAACGTGGGCCAGGGGTCAGAACACTTAATCAAGGTACACATGCTGAGTTTCATTTGTATGTCCTAGAGGGCTTTAAAGTACCAAAGCTCTCAACACAAGCACTTGGGGGGATGGGGGCATATGGTCGATGTTTTAAAATGAATTTGGCACTAATCAAAAAAGAATGTCTAGCACTCTTGAAATCATTACAAAATGACTTTCAAATCACTCCCAGTAAAGCAATATTTGTTATGCATGTCACAGCAGTGGCTCACAGACCTGAATAAGAGACCTGAACTGGAATCTCAATCGGCACTTAGTGCTACAGCTGGAGTCATTTGAACGTATCCTCTGACTTGATGATGATTGCTTGGTATGTTTTGGATGCATTTTAATGTATGTTTATATAGCCATCAGTCTTCACAAATACATTCTTGCCAAAACTGAGTTTTTTTCTCTCTCCTTTTCTTTCTCCCAACTCCATTTGAACCTGAATGAACTCAAGGCAAACCTCAGGGAGCCTGTACTGCAGCTAAATCCACAACTGCAGTCAAGGTCAGAGTCTAAGGGTCATATCCCCAAGGTCATCATCGGTACCTGTGCTGGCCTAAAGGTCATATCCCCAAGGTCATCATCGGTACCTGTGCTGGCCTAAAGGTCATATCCCCAAGGTCATCATCGGTACCTGTGCTGGCCTAAAGGTCATATCCCCAAGGTCATCAAGGTACCTGAGCTGGCCTAAAGGTCATATCCCCAAGGTCATCAAGGTACCTGAGCTGGCCTAAAGGTCATATCCCCAAGGTCATCAAGGTACCTGAGCTGGCCTAAAGGTCATATTCCCAAGGTCATCAAGGTACCTGAGCTGGCCTAAAGGTCATATCCCCAAGGTCATCAGGGTTGGCCCAGTACCTGTGCTGGCCTAAAGGTCATATCCCCAAGGTCATCAAGGTACCTGAGCTGGCCTAAAGGTCATATGCCCAAGGTCATCAAGGTACCTGAGCTGGCCTAAAGGTCATATCCCCAAGGTCATCAGGGTTGGCCCAGTACCTGTGCTGGCCTAAAGGTCATATCCCCAAGGTCATCAAGGTACCTGAGCTGGCCTAAAGGTAATATGCCCAAGGTCATCAAGGTACCTGAGCTGGCCTAAAGGTCATATCCCCAAGGTCATCAGGGTTGGCCCAGTACCTGTGCTGGCCTAAAGGTCATATCCCCAAGGTCATCAAGGTACCTGAGCTGGCCTAAAGGTCATATCCCCAAGGTCATCAGGGTTGGCCCAGTACCTGTGCTGGCCTAAAGGTCATATCCCCAAGGTCATCAGGGTCGGCCCAGTACCTGTGCTGGCCTAAAGGTCATATCCCCAAGGTCATCAGGGTCGGCCCAGTACCTGTGCTGGCTTGCAGGGTGCCATAAGGACTCATGTTCTTGGCGCTGGTGTGGTAGCCGTAGCTCCCCGAGGACATGTAGGTGGAGTCCAGAGTAGAGCTGTCATAATGGGCTGTGGGACAGTCATTCACATTACAAACATTTACAGTCATTTATATTGCAGACATTTAAATACTGTATGTATTCATTCAACCGACATTTTGATCATTCACATTCCAAACATTTACCATCATTTATATTGCAGACATTTAAACATTTATTAATTTTTATAATTTTTTATTCATTTTTATATTCATAATTTTATTAATT
>NW_027468564.1:45846664-45916664 GCF_046254945.1 Alosa pseudoharengus
GAAGTGAAGCTCACCATACTCTTTCCTTGTGTACTCGGGGGACGAGTTCGGACTGGAACTTCCTGTAAAGGATGAGCGATGGGAAAAGACAAAAAAAAAAAAAACTTGAAAAAAACTCCCCCAAAAAAACAGCAAAGGGAAATCCACATGTCTGCATGCTCAGCTGAGTGCTGACACTATCTTCCTCTTATCTGGCCAGGGTGACTGGACATACGGGGACACCCTGAAATGGCTTCCTCCTCAGCCAATCAACAGGGACAACAGAAGGCCTGTCTGTCTAAAGGGGTCAACGCAGGCTTTTCCTCATCAGTGCATGGCCTTGAAGCATTGGTGCACTGGAAAGAACCTTGGATCTATGCTGATTCAATCTCATACGTTTTTATGCAGCTTACAGCTCATTAGGTGTGTTATCTATCTCTAACTATGAAAAAACAAAGATTTTCTAAAACATATAAATGCAGTTTGGGCCTCACTAAATGTGCCTCATGTATTTCTCTCCCATAATTGACACTTGACATGAATGGCATAATAAACCACAAAGTGAAGGGAACATAGTAAAAGACACTTATTACAGAAGTGAGTGGATATTTGTCACGTAACCAATCAAACTCAAGGACACTGAAGAGAAAGCTGGAGTGGGAGGCAAGTATCTCTTCCTTTCTAATGCTAAATGCCTGGTATTATACTATTAAAAACATCTTGGACAATGAATGTCATCCCCTCTACAGCACAATCAAGAAACCAAAAGAGCTTGATCAGCTGGAGACTTCGCTCACTGCCATGCACAACTGAAAGGCTGAGGAAGTCATTTGTTCCTAGGGCCATTGAACTGTTCAATGCCTCACTAAAGGGAAGAGGAGAGATAGACTTCTCTGCTTAGTCTGTCTGCCTCTCCACCCTCTCCATGTCCATGTTTGAGTACTGACTGCCAACTACTGCTTACTACTGTTTTGGTCAGGCTTCTGCTACAATACTGAATGAATGAATGAATGGCTATAACCCTATTACCTCAACCTGTTCTTGCACTGAAATAGTTTTTTATTTTACCTTGTCTACATTATACTTTACTCTCCTATTTGTCCATATTATTTATGCTGGTCTCTAGACCTTACTCTTGCACTGTTGCACTGTTGGACTACTTTTTGCACCTTCACCATGACACTCGCTCTCTTGAGCACCTTGCCATGCACACATAACTAAGGACTATGGTTGGACTACTGTTTGCACCTTCACCATGACACTCACTCCCTTTAGCACCTCATCAGTCCCGGCCCTGTCACTACAAGCGTCTTATGCTTGATCACCCTCAAGCACATTGGACTTTCTTTATTTAATTTATATAGTGTATTTAGTATTTAGTTTTGTTAGTTTTCTTTCTTTCTTATCTTCTACTGTCTTTATTGTACAGTGGAGTTAAGTTATATGTTTATACTTATACTTATGTTTACCATTTCTGCTGTAAGTGCATGTTGTCTGTGATGTCTGTATGCTACTGAGACCCTTGAATTTCCCCTTGGGGATCAATAAAGTATCTATCTATCTATCTATCTATCTATTTATCTATCTATCTAATCCAACATCAAAATGTTAAAGGCCCACCACCATGCATGGCTTCTCTACCACTGTAGCCTGGGAACACCCAGACCTTCACAACTGTACAATTGGGAGTGGGTCTGGAAAAGGTTCATTGACTTACGACTTACAACTAGCGTAACTAGCAGTGAAATGAAACTTAAATTGGTACATTAAATTGGTACTTAAATTGGTAAACTCTTACCAAAACATTTCAAAAGTGTAGCAAACTTGTAAATGAAGGTTCTAAATGCAGCTGTTTATTCAATTCCGAAGAAGTACGTCCATGCCGGATTAGCGATTGTATTTGCCGAAAGGTGGTATGGGTATTCCCAAACTACTAACATTGACCTCTAGATTAAAAACCAAAACTTGAAAGGCCAACAGGTCAAGAACACAGACGAGTCTCCGCTCACCTTCGTAGCTTCCCGAGCGCGCGGTGAGCATCATCTTCTTCTCCACGGGGGGTGGTGAGTATGTGGCGGCGGAGGACGCCGAGCCTTTCCTCCCACTGACCCCTCCGCCCATGCCCATGGAGGAGGCGCTGTACTTGGTGACCGCCACGACGCTGGACCCTCCTCCGACCCCCAGGGAGCTCCCGACGGCCGAGCTGTACTTGGTGAGGCTGGACGACCCTCCGCCGGACGAGCTGTACTTGGTGAGCCTGGTGCTGGATGTCACCTCTCCTCCTCCTCCTCCTCCTCCTGAGGAAGACATGGCTGATGAAGAACCTGAGCTGGAGCTGTACTTGGTGACGGTGGTAGAACTGGACCCTCCTCCTTCTCCTCCTCCTGATGAAGAACCTCCCGAAGAGGTGTATTTGGTGACGGTGGTGGAACTAGACCCTCCTCCTCCTCCTCCTCCTACATTCAAAGATGAAGAACCTCCTGAAGAGGAGGTGTATTTGGTGACGGTGGTGGAACTAGACCCTCCTCCTCCTCCTGCACTGAAAGACGAAGAACCTCCTGAAGAGGAGCTGTATTTGGTGACGGCGGTGGAGCTCGAACTCTCTCCTCCTCCTCCACCGCCGATGGACGCGGACAATGCAGACCCCTGGGTGGACGGGCTGCTGTACTTGGTGACGGTGACCGAGCTGGACCCTCCGGCTCCTGAAGACATCGCCGACTCAACTCCTCCTCCTCCTCCTCCTCCTCCTCCTCCTTCACCTGCCGCTGACAGGTAACGGGAGGTGCTGCTTGCTCCTGCGCCGAGCCCTTCCAGCAGGGCCGATGAGGATGAGAATGGAGAAGAGACGCCTGTGGAGATGATTCGGGTGGTGGTGGTGGTGGAGTCTGCACTGCCACTCACCGTGGAGCTGGAGGTGGAGGTGAAACCCCCACCTGTGGCCCCCTCGAACCCCTCCTCACTCTCTATTGAGAGACCACTGGACACTAGGACGGGGCAGAGAGGGACGAAAAGACTGTTAAAGACTGAGAGATGGCTCTGTTTTTAAGGGAAATAATCAAAACTATTATCATCAGTTATGGTTATTAGTATGGTTACTATCATTACTTTTGGTTATAATGATGAATTATGGTTATTATTATGGTAATGATTATTAATTATGGTTATTATTATGGTTACTATTATTACTTATGATTAACAGAATCTGTCCATATAGCAGTGTTCTGAGCTGTGCTGCTGGCTAGTCTGTTTGTGTGTGTTGTTATATGACTTTCTTGATCCGGCGTCTATTTGTTTTCTTACAGGAGGAGCTGGCATAGCTGGCTCCGCTGCTCTGAGTGACGACTCTCCTCTCCACTGCTGTCCCTCCTCCGCCTGAGGAGCTGCTGGAGGAGACCACCCGAACACTACTGGCGCCCTCTGGTGGAGAAGGCATACAATTACAACAAGCAACAAGCGCTTACACAAAGGCTTGTGAAGGGAACATGCATGATTGTCTCTGCCAGTGTGTGTACTGTATGTGTGTGTGTGTGTGTGTGTGTGTGTGTGTGTGTGTGTGTGTGTGTGTGTGTGCGTGTGTGTGTGTGTATTTACAGGGTTTTTTATCAGTCGCTTTGGTGCATTTCTCTTTCAATTCTCATTGAGAATTGAAATTCTCAAAACTACTATACTGCTCAAAAAAATTAAGGGAACACTTACAGTTTTCCACAATTGTTAAGACACATTTTTTATATATATATTTATTTATTTTTTTTGGGGTGGGGCTTTTATGCCTTTAATGCGACAGGATAGTGGAGAATGACAGGAAGCGAGTGGGAGAGAGAGTCGGGGTGGGACCCAGAAAGGACCACGGGGCGGTAATCGAACCCGGGTCGCCAACGTACGGTGCAGGTGCCCCAGGCAGTTGCGCCACAGCCGGGGCCAAAAAACAATTTTTTGAAAACCTTCCACCCTTTTCGCCATTCTCAAACTACATTCACAGAATGTCTGACAGTTCTTGCAAAATAAAACACTCGCCTCAAAAGTTTTACTTGTGCTCAAAACCAAACAGGGTCAGAGTACCGATCCAGTGTATTTTGAGCAGTATAGTTCAACCTCCACATCAGCTGCTAGTCACTTCCTAGGCTAACTGTGTGGTGCAGTTTCCACAAATTATTTCGAGAAATGTGCTTACAGAGAAAAACTGTGATTGTGACTTCACCGAAATATATTTCTAAAATGCCTCGTATTCCCCTGTAATTCTGGTAAACTATTAAGATGTTATACTACCCTTCAAGAGTTTTACTTCAATTAGAAATACATATGCTTACGCTTGTAAATGTCTTAATTATTTTGTGACATTTCTTATCTAAAATAATTTCACAAAGAAGGACATTTCTAAGTGATCCCAAACTTTTCAACGGAGTGTATTTTTACTATTACCCCGCAATTCATCATAGTATTATCATTTAATAATCTCAGTTCTCTGAGTGTCTCTGAGAAATCTCATTGAAAATGAAAATCAAAACTCACTTGGAGGTAATGATGTCAGCCTGGTTGAAGTGGTTACTGTCTCAGTAATGACTGAAACACAAAAGAGGTTACAATAACAATTAAAGTTAAGTTACAATACAAATTAAAATACAAATAAGTTAAGTTACAATACAAATTAAGTTAATTCAAGTCAATACATGCGAAATGAGTTAAAGCAACACAATGTAAGGATCTGTATTCATGCCTTAAGTGCCAGCCAGTGTGTCAAGATGGGACAAAAAGGGTCCTATTACTATGGAGCCCCCAAAGGGACATAATGAGAGTCCATTGTTATTGAGATGGGATTTTAAAAAAAAAATTCTGAGCTCCTACTGGGTTCCGTTGCAATAGTTTTGCGTTCTCTATTTTAGTTATTCTAACAAATCACTCCCACCACTGGCCCTTCGGGGGCTCCGTATATTCCTGCACGGTACACCAAAGTTACACAGTGTTCTGGGCGCGCAGTGGCAACAACACGGATGCCATTCTCTCTATTGTAGGTCAGTGTACCGTAAAAATTAGTCTTCTTTGAAGCCGTCATTTTCAGGTAAAAAAAAAATAATACTTCTTTACTGTAAAGTAACACTGTGTAGGAATTCCCCTTGTCATCAATTTCAACTTGCTGGACACCCAGTAAGAACTAAGGGGGTGCCTAATTACTCTAAAACTGACTGTTGGCTGGCGGATTTTGCGTCTACCCGCGACCCAGGTACAACAATGTAATTGCTAATCTTCACTTTGAACACAGTGTGTTACTGTGTGATTGAGGGGTAAGCAATATAGAAATACAGAGAGACAGACAGAGAGAGAGAGAGACAGACAGACAGACAGAGAGAGAGACAGACAGACAGACAGACAGACAGACAGAGAGAGAGACAGACAGACAGACAGAGAGAGAGAGAGACAGAGAGAGAGACAGACAGACAGACAGAGAGAGAGAGAGACAGACAGACAGACAGACAGAGAGACGGACAGACAGACAGAGAGAGGAAGAAAGTAGAGAGAGATCCCAGAAAGAGAGGAGGACTCAAATTCATCTGGTTGTACCCTTAACACCCTAAACGGCATGATACACATCATAAAACACTAAAAATACCCTTTCGCTTCAACCTGTTGGAACATTTTTCCGTAACATCAGAACTCACCTTTGGCAGACCCTCCCAAGCTTCTGTCTGTGTTGATAATCTTAGTTGATGTTAAATTGTCCATTCCATGTTAACTATTTCAAGACAAAACATGTATGCATTAAAACATAACGTGCACACTATTTGAGGAATGAAGGGCAGTAGGGAAAAAAAACAGAACTACTGTCAATCTCACCAAAGCAAACATTTAGACACAAATATGCAGAGGTTGTTGAGGTACCATAACATATTATACTGTATGTCCTACTTCATGACAGGTACCAACACTCAACAGAGTTGCTTTACCAAAACCCAACAGTCGCACAGTGCCAGTCTTTATTTAAGAGTGTAAGAGGACTGCGTCACTGTTTTTTGTGCCCACCCAAATTTCTAGCTTGCATAAACCACTTGGTAAACATTGTTTTACCTTTGCAAAGAAGTCCTTCATAATCCAATTCTATCTTTCTTTCTGAATACAGACAACTGGGATTGATATGGTAAGAATGTCCACAGAGGTTAAGTAAGAGGAACAGCTCTTGACTGGAGATATAACCACCTGCATGACCTGACCTGAATGAGATCTCTCAAAGAGCTTGAAGCGATAGTCCATGAGCATATATATACTGGCCAGGAATCTGTCACATTTCTTTCATCCCTTAGGAATGAACATTAATCTGGAGGTGTGGTCACAGTAATACTGTCAGGTGCAATAGACCTAGTCCAAAGCAACGCCATGAACAAGCTGGAACCTGGTCCTATTGAGGCAAGCTAGCTATAGCTCAGAGCTCGTTGAAATGTAAATTCAGTCATAATTATGTGTATGAATCCCAGACAATGTACAGTTCCAACATGTCCATCAACCAGCCCTCGGCAAGGAATCCAGTAAAACTGATGCATCAGCCAGACATGACGTGATTAATACAACCATCCAATTAACTAATTAGTATAAGATGCTTCAAGACAATAATCTCGAATAGATACTTTCAATAAGTGATAGACTGAAAAAGTAAAAGAAAGACCAATACAATGTTTAATACTAGTGGACCTAAATAGTATAAGTAATATTCTCAGGTTGTGATCCACGGGTGCCCATTCTTACACGCTTCACTATCCATAAATGCAGGCCATAAATATATTCGGATTATTTTCCCACCACAGACTGTTGAGGCCTACACTCCTAGGTTTAGCTTTGGTGAAGGACCCTGGTGAATTTGTGGTCAGACAACGTAAGAAAATTATAGATTTTTATACATAACTGCAGTCTATATGTAGCCTAGAAATCTAAACGCAGTCCATATGGGAAGTCTGTAGAATTCCTATGTTCATCTTTAAATGATAAACCTGTATCAACACACATGTTTATGCCCCCCTTTCTTGTAGACTAACCACAACAACTGTTTTAGGTTTGACTTAGGCTATCATGTTGAAAGGCATTATGCCATATTAGTATGAAATACAAGCTCTTTATCACAGATTTTCATGTAGCCTACATGACAAGTGATTCCTGTATGTTTACTGCCATTTCTTTATAGGAGGTCATCCTTTCCAGTGGCTCAACCTGCTGACATAGTATTCTTTCTGTTGGGTAGACCATAACTAACTTCTCAAATGGATTGTAATTAGAAAAGACAGTATTGCGTACACGTACTGTTATGGTGACTCATACATGAAAGCACAGGTGAGCAGTTACATTGTTCTCTGTGGTTTTTCTCTGTAGATACACCTGTCCAACATACAGCATCCATACATTAGGCCTAGCACCATGATTAATCAAGTAGGCTATGCGCCTGTTCTTTCAAAATGCTGTATGCGTCAAGTATGTTCTTAAGTTTCAAAACGTAAAAGGCTTCCTTGATGTAAAGATTTACAGATTGCTGAACAGTTAGCCCTATAAACTCCAGCTACACACTACGCGTTAAAAACCTGCGGGAGTTTTTGCTAAGAAGGCTAAAAATTGCAGAGCTCTTACCTTGCTTTGCCGCTTTTAGAAATGATGAGCAGGCGGTTTAAATATCCTGATATTTATCCGTTATCGTGTTCAATACTTTAATTCTGTGAGTCCATACGCAGCGATGACTAATTCTCCTGCAGCGATGTGAGTCCCAAGAACGTGTGATGCATTTCATGTTACTGACTATTTTAATGGATAACAAGTTTTGACAAAGCAGGGGGAGAGGGGATAGTAACTATGTGACAGACATTCGTCTTAGAAGAAAGCCTGGGGCAATAGAATTCAAACGTAAACGACAAAAACAAACGGGAGTCTGACGGAAAGTAAGTATAGGTTTATCAGTTGATCTCATTGAAATCATCAATTCGTTGGGTGTGATATTGAGCTTCTGTTTTTTTTTTTTAAATACAACAAATTAACATCATGATTGAGCATCAGAACTTTGTAATGTCAGTTTTTTTGTCATTGATTATGTTGTAGGTTATGTATACAAATATGCCATTGCCATCCTTTGTAGGCCTATTTGTAGTATCTGGTCTCTGAACCATCAGTTTTACTGTCACTTCTGCAAATACTAAGGCATTTGAAAAGTTGGCCTACATTATTTGGAACATTCCTTCTGTACTGACATAATTTAGGCACCATCAAAGAATGCCTCACAGCAAATAAAAAAGTTCTGAAGTTCTTTGCATGATGTGTGTGTGTGTGTGGGTGTGTGTGTGAGAGAGAGAGAGAGAGAGAGAGAGAGAGAGAAAGAGAAAATACCTGAGCATGAACCTACCTGCTAGGTAAAAAGGTTCTGAAATCTTAAAACTCTAGAATGTAGGCCCTTCCTCTCAGGTTCTGCCGTAAGAACAAGCTAAACAGGTGTATGTGTGCTCACTTGCACTAGTGTTTCTGTGTGCATGGTGGGTTGGAGAGCAGTGGGCATTAAAATGACCGCTAACATATTCATGAACAGGGCAAAAACTCCCATCTCTCTCTCAGACCATTTGGTTACTCAAAGCCACTGTGCTGTTGACATGACTTCATTCGATTTCCAGCTGCCGGTATATGGAAATGGTAGCATCCTTTCAAATTCCTCACTGGCCCTTCAAGAGTCTTTTTCTGGCAGGAAACACCCCCACACACCAACTAAAGGAAGTCTGCAGACAGAGGCATTCTTCACACTCAGACAACAAACCAAAGGTATGTCCTTCAATGACCACAGACAAGCGACACACACATGAATACACACACACAAACACACACACCATGAGCGCTAGGGGTGTGAATCTCTCATGTAAAAGACGATACGATTCACATCTAGATACATGGGCACGATTCGATACAAGAAAAGATGTTCATAAAAAACGATTCAGTACGATTCGATGCGATTCGATGTAATTCGATGCAGTTCAAGAATGGAAAGCATTCTGAAAGATTTTTTATCATTTGCTCAAGGTGCACATTAATTTTATATTATCAGTTATCATGGTCATGGTTGTCAATTAGACAAGGGGAAAAGTGCTGTGAGAATCATGTTCTTTGATTTCTCAAGTGCTTTTAACACCATCCAGCCCCTCAGATTGGGAGACAAGCTCTTGCAGATGGGTGTGGACGCTCACCTGGTAACCTGGATTACAGATTACCTGACCGAGCGACCACAGTTCGTCAGACTGAAGAACTGTCTCTCTGACACTGTGATCTGCAGCACCGGAGCGCCACAGGGAACTGTGCTCTCTCCAGTCCTGTTCACCCTGTACACATCTGACTTCTGCTACAACACCGAGTCATGCCACATGCAGAAGTTTTCTGATGATACTGCAATTGTGGGGTGTATCAGGAACAGGCAGGAGGAGGAGTACAGGAGCCTGGTGGAGGACTTTGTGCAATGGTGCAAACGCAATCATCTTCAACTTAACACTTCAAAGACCAATGAGATGGTGGTGGATTTCCGCAGGTCTAAGCCCACTCTGCTACCAGTCCACATTGATGGGGTCAATGTGGAGGTGGTTAGCACCTACAAGTATCTGGGTCTCCACCTGGACAATAAACTGGACTGGCCAGCCAACACTGATGCACTCTACAAGAAAGGGCAGAGCAGGCTGTACTTCCTGAGGAGGCTGCGGTCCTTCAATGTGTGCAGTAAGCTCCTCAGGATGTTCTACCAGTCTGTTGTTGCCAGCGTCCTCTTCTATGCAGTAGTATGTTGGGGAGGAAGCACAAGGAAGAAGGATGCGGGGCGAATTGACAGGCTGGTAAGGAAAGCTGGCTCTGTAGTGGGAGCTGAACTGGAGTGCATCACTTCACTATCTGACAAAAGGACCCTGAACAAACTGATCAACATCTTGGACAATGAGTGTCACCCACTCCACAGCACCATTGTTAAGCAGAAGAGCCTGATCAGCTGGAGACTTCGCTCACTGCCTTGCACAACTGACAGACTGTTCAATGTTCTGTTCAATGCCTCACTTAAGGGAAGAGGAGAGATAGACTTATCTGCATAGTCTGTCTGCCTCTTCACCCCCTCCATGTTTGGTACTGTCTGTCCACTAGCCACTTGTACCATTGTCTTTATGCCTCACTGTTTGCGTGCTATATTAGCACATTAGCACATATGCATAACCCCCCCCCCCCCTCCATGCCACAGCCGAACTGTGGCCACACTTATACATTTCTTAAATAGTTAAATATATAGATATATAGACTTTACTTTACTTTATTTCTGCATTGTTGCACTGTTGGACTTATTAATTTGCACTATCACCATGACCACTATCACCATTGCACTACCACCATGACACTCATTCACACAGAGCACCTTAGAGCACCTTACCATACCTTACTATGCACAGAGAATCACAGGCTCAGTCCCTGCCTCAGTCATTGCAAGCGCCTCTGATTGATTAATCACCACTATGTGGATACTGTTTTTAGAATTGATTTAGATTAAGTGTTAGTTAGTATAATTTGTATTTTTGTAATTTGTATTTTAGTATATTTTTATATATTGTATTAAGTGTTAGTTAGTATAATTTGTATTTTAGTATATTTAGCATATTCTTTATCTTCTACTGTCCTTATTGCTTAGTTGTGTTTTTATATTATATACTTTAATTACTCTTTCTGCTGTCAAAGAATGTGTTTGTGTTGTATGTATGCTGCTGAGACCTTGAATTTCCCCTGGGGATCAATAAAGTATCTATCTATCTATCTATCTATCTATCTATTAGGCAAAAAATGTGTGAATATGATTATCTAAACAGGTTTGTTTCATATACTGTATTGAAATGAAAAAAGAATAGTCTACATTTCAGTCAAACACAGCAGTCAAATACAACATATTTTTTATAGACTTTATAGATTTTATAGAGTTATATCTGATTGTTTTCATGGAGCTGTAGCCTTGTTGAGGTAAGACAATACCGAAATAAAATAAAACAGTGCTTAAGACACTCTTGGCCTTTTCTCATATAGCCTACAAGAATAAAATAGGCCTACATATCAATGAACTCTCTGGGTTTATTTTGTTCCAACGGTAGACCTAATGCAGAAACCTATAATGCCACAAGTCTGAGTTAATATAAACAAAATAATTGGCTAATAATTTGTGCATCGTTTTAGCAAGGGCCAAATTATTATTTAACGACCGGTTCATTTCAGTTTTATTCCGATACGGGGCTTCACGTATCGATGTAGCCTTATCTTACACGTTAAAAATGGATACCGATACGTATCGGTTAATCTTTACACCGCTAATGAGCACCATGAGCAACTTCAAAACAGGACATCCATATAAAAAATGTGCACAAATTCAACATCTTTTATGAAAAACATCTGTGTAGTCAATTTTAAACACTTCTTTTTATTTTGTTTATACCAAACAAAAAGTTAACATGCTTGTTGCAAGTAGATAACCTACTTTTTACACACACACATACCCCATCTCCATCCCCCAGTCCTCCACTCCCACCTCCACCCCCACCCCATCTCCACCTCCATCTCCACCTCCTCCCCCACCTGCACTCCCACCCCCACCCCACCTCCACTCCCACCTCCACCCCCACCCCACCTCCACTCCCACCTCCACCTCCACCCTCTGCAGCGCCTCTGCCTCGCCCACACTCCTGGTATGTGATCTGTACAGATGTGGCCTTGGGGATGGAGAGCCGGGGACAGGACTGTGTCCATACAGGCCCACCGCCCACTGAAAGTGAAGCTGCGGACTTCCCAGGATGCACCCTGCTCCAAGCCCCAAAGCAGCCAAACATGTGACTCATGTGATTGACATTGAGTTGGGATTTTTGGGGGACATTTACAACACACAGGACCCACAGGCAATGAAGAGATTCTAATCCCTGTGATTTAAATCCCGTGTACTTTTTTTGCCAGACTTTTTTGGCACTATTCTTTAGGTGCCTGTTAAATATGTGCACTTAAAATAAAGCTCCTTATTGTTCTCGAGCTCTCTGTTCAATATGTGCACTTAAAATAAAAATACAATAAAACTCCAGTGTTCCCACACACATCTCTGACCTTGTGAATAGGAGACACATAGTGCATGGAGACATAAGCAATCCCAGCCCGTCCACACAGTGCTTAAAGAGCACAGAGGGGAGAGGTGTCATTTGATTAGCTGTTGACCTCAAATATCAACAACTTTTTTTTTTTTTTTTTTTGCAGAATCAAAACCAAATTGTGAACTGCATCTTGATGAAAGATGGTATGGACAAGGATTAAGACCTGCATGGTGTGATGTTCTTCTCTAAAATGTACAAGAACAGGCACGCTCAACACACATACACACACATACACACACATACACACTCACACACACACACATATACACACACACACACACACAAAGGTCTAGAGAGATGACCTATGAGGTAAATTCCTGTCACTGTCCTGTCATGCACACAGCTGTTTCCCCAACACACTACAGCTTGTTGTTGAATTGAATTGTTGAACACGGCGAGGATTGTGTCTTAAGGGTCAGTGATATTTCACTGGTTTGCTGGACAGCACAGTCTTTCGATTTTCCACATTCCTTTCTCATAAATAAGTCTCCAAGCCAAATGCTCTGAACACAGATGTGCATAGAGTTGGTCTGTGAAGACTGTGAAATACTTTGAATGTGGCATCATCCTCAGCCAATACACTTCTTTTGTGTGTCACATCCAGCATGTCCTCTCAATTTGTTAGCTGTCTATTCTGTGTGTCTTCTGAAGGAAAACAAATCTGGTGTTTGTACACAGCCCTGGCGCTGTCAATGAGAGACAAACAGTAGAGTTCACCCCACACCCAAAACACTAGCTCCCAGCCAAACAGTCACAGGGGTTGTTGGTGCAGTGAAGGAAGAATGCTCTAGAGTACAGGGCAGTGAAGGAAGAATGCTCTAGAACATTGAAGAGAGAGGAGTGTTTATTTACGGCTGTTGAGATCAAATAGCAACGCATCTTTGTCCAGTAGTTCTGTACTTTATGTATTCGCTAGTTCCCTTAGATCCAGTGGTTCTGGTACCAGAGTTCTTCCAGTGCCGAGTCCCAGTACTGGCTCTTCATGAGGCGCAACTCGAGAAAGACTGCGAAAAGACTGCGAAAAGACTGAGAGATATGAAAAAGTAAGAAATGTATACGCCCATAGCCAGTGGCTTGAAATATTACACTTAAATGTTACACAAGTTAAGGCAAGATGGGCTTATGAACCCCCTAAAAAAAGATAAGAAAAAAATGATATATATAGTTGGCAAGTCAAAAGATTTGACCCCCACACAACCCCACCCACCCACCCCATAGACAAAAACAGATT
Source organism: Alosa pseudoharengus (assembly GCF_046254945.1). NCBI lineage: Eukaryota > Metazoa > Chordata > Actinopteri > Clupeiformes > Clupeidae > Alosa > Alosa pseudoharengus. The sequence continues at coordinate 45,860,021 of NW_027468564.1, forward strand.
GAAACACTCAAGCCCTTCAGAATATTAGTCACATACAAAACACAAATCTGAGGATGGACGAAAAACATCATAATTGCATGTACAGTGGAGGAGACACCAAGAGGCTATTATAATTCAGCATGTTATATGGCCCAACACAAGATTACAGAGATTACACTAGATACATTAACAATGACTATTTGGACATTTAATGCATATTTTTCTAAAGCACACTTTCTTTTTTGATAACACACATAAACAGTAGTCTGTCATAGAGCTCTTAACAGCGCATGCCAATGGAAAGCACGGCATGTCTCAACCACTCTCATGTCCCACGGCAGGATCTTGGAGCATCGAGATGGCATTCACAGCTACAGGGCACGCTTTCTGACATTAGGCCAGCGTCCCTTGAGGTGCCAGTGAGACTGAGAAAGAATGAGTGCTGCAAAACAAAAACATGTGCATGGCAGGGTAAGATGTAATGGTTATGGGTTAGGGAGAGCGTGAGAGATTAGGGTGAGTGAGAGAATGTGTGTGTGTGCCTCTGTGCCTGTGTGTGCGAGTGTGTGTGTGTGTGTGTGTGTGTGTGTATCAGTTGAGTAATTTGTAACGTTTTATCTAACATCCAGAGAAACATGAGGAGGTTGACTTTAGCTAAAAGTTTGTCATTTTCATGCAAACTGTTACTTTAGCACGTACGTACAAACGTTACTTTGTACGTACTGAGAACTTCCTTGTCTCTTGCCTGTGCATTGACCCACTGGTGTTTGCATGCAGAGTGGTGTTGTGTGGTATTAAATTAGCCCAGTTCATTGAATTAGCATTAGATTGTGTGTCTCAGTATTAACACATTGCATTGCACATAGTGTATCATACAAATGACAGGCCTCTATCTCAATGGCCATAAAGCAATTTCAAATTTGAAATGGAATGTGTGTGTGTGTGTCAGTGAAATATGTGTGAGAGTGTGGGGGAGTGTGAGTGAGCAGGTGTGTGTTTGTGTGTGTGAGAGAGTGAGAGAGAGAGAGAAAGACAGACAAACAGACAGAGAGAGAGGGATGTGTGTGTTGTGTTGTCGAGTGAGGACACAGCCCCATCCATTAAAAAGACTTGTTTACCTAACGCTCACCAATGCCACTGGGAGGGGGTTCTGGCAGCATTGGCATCACTCTGGGCACCACGCTCAAGAATGCCAGCTGGATCAACAGACACTGCTCACGGCCAGTGTACTCAGTTGCTTACCTGCAGTGAGAACAAACTGTCAAACATCTTAGTGAGCTCGCAGAAAAAATGTATGGATGAGAAAAGACATGCACAGGGACCATGTGATGGTGCTAAGAAAACGATCCCTGAGGCAGTACAACCCCGTGACCAAGAAAATAGAGACGCTGTGTAAAAGGCAAATGAAAGTGCTATGATTGTTATGATTTGAGAATCATGTGGAGAATATATGTTCATTTTCACTTTGATGGCAGCAACACATATCAAAAAAAGGTTGGGACGGAGACATGTTTACCACTGTGTTGCTTCACCTCCTTATTTAACATTAGTCAGGGATGGATTACTGAGCGGGCCTATCGGGCCCAGGCCCAGGCGCCCAATGATTCAGGGTCCCTGAAGCCCAAGCGTCTGTGTGACATACTGTGTTCTCCACCCCGATATCTGAATGGGACCCCTCAGGCAACGGGTTATGTTACTGTATGTGATGTCTTAATAGGTTCCCTCAATCATCTACCATGATAACCATGGGTTATGTTATTTCCCCTGATATCTGAATGCGGGTGTAATTGTCATCTTTTTTCACAGCAAGATGCCTTGAATCTGTTGATGGTTGTGTCATATTGTAAGACTCAATCTGCCCATTTCTTTTCTTTCCACAAAACTTGCCAGAAGTCATTATTTAAGGGGTTATTTTTCAAAAATAAGTGCCCCCGGACTCCCCATATACCGTAGCAGAGTTAGCATCGTTCAGCCTCCCCTATACCGTAGCAGAGTTAGCATCGTTCAGCCTCCCCTATACCGTAGCAGAGTTAGCATCGTTCAGCCTCCCCTATACCGTAGCAGAGTTAGCATCGTTCTGAGGCGACTGTGGCTCCAAATGCGCAGGCTGCGGCATGAGTGCGGTGCACTCCGCTTTCGACATTCGATTACTTTGACAACATTGTTCTCAATACAACCCCCGTACACACCGGCGGAGGTGGCGCCAGTGTCCGTCATGCTTAAAGCAACACCAAAGAGTTTTTTGTACCTTAAAATAATGTTTCCAAAATTGTTTCAGTGGTTCATCAACTCGTAACAGGTTGAAAGGCACGTCTGCATTCGCTTCGCGGCCCTCTATCGGCTATAACCGCACTATGTAAGTTTGCCAGATCGGGTAGCGGATCTGTAATTCGAAGGAATGAGAGATAAGAAACTACAAATTGACTTGCTTCTGCATGCGACAGAGGAAAAGTGCTTTGGTGCGCTTTAACACTCTCCCATACCATCATAGATGCTGGCTTTTGATCTGTGCATAATAACATGTTGGATGATCCCCCCCTCCTCTTAGCCAAGAGGATGCAGAGTGCATGATTTCTGAAAAGAATGACACATTTTGATTGGTCTACTACAGGACATTTTTCTACTTTGCCTCATATTCATCTTTGCAATGGAATTTTGATTGAAGGGATTTAGATTGAAGTCGTTAGAACTACATTTCTTCAAGTGTCATGCATAATGCCTCAACATGTCTAAACCACTTCTATGTAACATTTTCTTTCCAGACAGGGTCATTGACAAATGTTCTGATAAGCCATTCAATAGCCATTCAGCCGTCAGTCACAGCCAGAGATGTAAGAGTCCGGCTTCAGTAAAAGTCCTGCCATGTATTGGTTCTACCTCTGCGCCTAACACAGGCAATTTAACTAATTACCTGATCTACCTGACATACAGAGTTCTGCTAATTAGAATCAGCTGATTAAGTGAATGGTTGGAACAAAAATGTGGCAGGATTTTTACTTTCTGAAGCTGGACTTTTGCACCTCTGGTCACAGTTTACTGTATATTCTGGTTCTGGGTGGCAGCTTTTGAGGGTTTCCATTGAAATTGCAGCACACATGTCACTAACTCCCCTCCGTGAGATCAAAGCCAAGCTCCTGGCCATAAAGCATTCAACTCATCATCACACCTTCCTCTTGTAATCAGAATGGAAACACTCTCTTGGCGTTTGCAGTTCCAGCACTATAAAATTGAAATGAAAGCATCGCTCACTATAGCATGCTTGCCATGCTTTCCAAAACATACAGTGATTATTAGATATCATGGTGCATTCATGGAACTTCGGAATGACAAGGACCGCCCCCGTGGCTACTTTGTTTTTCCCACAGCAAGTTTTATGTTACCTGACAATAGACCTCTGAAGTTCGCCTACAAAAAAGCTGCCATCTTTGACATCCGGTATCTGGCGATTTTTCCTATGGGAAAATAACATGGGGATTTTGAATAATCGCACCTGTTAAAGTCTCGTGGGGATGAAAAAGTCTGAAATGCAGACGTTTTCCTGAACACACTTTTGTCCTCTGCCTTCGAGTGGATACTGTGATCTCCGGTAAGTGAAGGCGGCACACTTAGATGTTTGCTACTCCAGAGCTAACTTGCAATGCAATTTGCCATAGGTAGTTAGCTTCAGTTAACAACCGGATCTCCTTATATGGGCAAAGATGGCCGTTTTGGATCTTTTTTGTAGGCGAACTTCAGAGGTCTATAGCCAGATGAATGTCGTTCCGCTTAGCTCCGCCTAGCTTCACTCACATCCATCTGGGACCTCTTCCATTGAGAGTGATTTCTGCAACCCACTTTATGGTTCAGCCAATCAGGACGCAGGGCGGGAGTTTCATAGATGTGACATAGCGTAGAAGCGACTGTGAGACTGTTATCAGCGTCACGGGTTGGCTTCGATGTGAGTGGTTGAAGTAGCACGTCAATAGATGACGGACAAGTGGCTTATTCAATCATATGCAAGCATTTTTTGATTAGGCCCAGCCTTCTGAAGCAACACTTCAATGGATCGGTTCCAGATGGATGAGTGGAGCTAGGCGGAGCGAAATTCATCTGGCTATTGTCAGGTTAAGTTTTATGTGCTTTGCCGTCGGAATGTGTGACAAACACGGATGCCACAACAAAGGTTATAACATACACACCAATCCTAAATAAACAACTGTATTTGCTTAAAATATAGTGTAAGACGCTCGTGAAAGAAAGATATGCAGCTTTCAAGTGGCAAAAACGGCAAATTCCCAAGTTCACATTAAAACTGTTGGACATGAAAGGCCACATGGACTACAAACGAACTGCAACGTGACGACAAAAGTGATGACGAGCCCCTAACTGGGCAACTCTGTTAGCAAAATCTAGCCCCAGCTTCCGACCTCTGACTCACACATTAGGCCTACGTGAATGATGCGGAATGATGATGTTTTCACTGGGAAAAAGTTTTTTACGAAGCCCATGAACGCTAGATCAGTCTTAAAGAAAAGCCAGTGATATTGTGTCATCAGTCATGGCTTCTGCCACTGAAAGGCATAATGATACATCTTAAAAAAATACTTTAAGATAAACACGTTAGATAACAATGTTTGATTGATGCGCTAACCACAAATCTGTGTTAAGCAAAATGCTAATTTTGCATAGGCTACTTTGTATGTTCAGAGGCAGCTTGGGTTTACTTTGGTAAAACGACATATGGTGAAAATACCTCCAGATGCCTAACAGACAGCCATGAATCATATTTGTCCTTTTTTTTTCCTTTCTTGTGGAGACCCCTAAGGGGGTTTTGACTAAAGCACCTGCTCTTACGTTTAATATCCCTCTGGGAGACGAGAGGCATCAGTTACTCATGCGAGGCTGAAAGTGCTTTGTTGGTGAATCACTGTGGATTTAAAAAAATAAATAAACTAGATGTACCGCAGAGCGGTACAAAATATGACCGCCGCCCAGTCCAGCACATGTTTTTCACAAAAATAAGTCACGCTGAAAGGCATATATGATTCTAACTGTCTCACTGAATTGCATTATGCACACTCAATTCTCACTGGTATCTGCTAGACAACAAGTACAAAAACATGATTAGTTCATCGATTTCATATGTAATATACATTTTATACAACCCCGCCCCCATCTTGCCTGTTCATAATTCTGAGAAATTCTTGAATTGTGTGCATGTGTGCATGTACATGTTTATGTATATGTGTGTGTGGGTGTGTGTGCTTGTGTGTTTGCCTGTTTATGTGCCTGTGCGTGTGCATGTGCATACATGCATGTCTACTGTGTGAGTATGTGTCATACGTAGGATTACTGTGAATGTATGTGTGTGCGTGTGTATCTGTTTATGCACATGTGTGCATATGGAATGGGTTTACATGACCCCTGTAGGCAAACAAACGCAAAAAATTGGTCATCCTAGGCCCTACGGTTCTCTAGATATTCACAGAAAACTGTGTCTGCCCTACCCTCCTTTCGGGGGTTCCAGTCCAGCGGGGGGGCTACAGATCAAAAAGAAAAACGATGGTTCCATGCTATCCATGTGGGGGTACATGCCCACCAAGTTTCGTGTACCCCAGTCTTTCAGTGTCCCGGGAATCCTTGTTGGTGTACGGTCACTAAATGTACACATAAATTAATTTATTGTGTGGCCCCCCATGAACGGAATTCCACGAAACTTGGCGTGCCTTCAGAGGGTGTCATAATGATCCTACACTTCCAATTTCGTGCAGTTTTGACTATGTTAGGTCACAGATTCCTGTGATTACAACACCTCATTTTTACTTTTTTGTGTTTAACTAGGTGGCGCTATACATGAAATGAGTGGTTATGGAATGGGTTGACATGGCCCTTTGAGATCAACATACAAAAACAAAATGGTCCTCCTAAACCCTACGGTTCTCGAGATATTCACAGAAAACTGTGTCTGCCCTACCCTCCTTTCGGGGGGTCCAGTCCAGCGGGGGGGCTACAGATCAAATTATACAGATTATTATGACGGCTTCGCTGCGCGCCGGTCATAATAAATATATATATATATATATGATGACATTTAATAAGGATCCCCGCGGCAGGGGAGACCATCGCAAATCATCCAGGTAACAGAACCAGGTATGATGAACACAAGACCATACTGACAAACCAGGAGGCCGTCCACTTGCTGATACACTTGTTATCTGACACCACACACCACGGCTGAATTTGAGGATCATTTCCAATGTTTACCGTAAAGCTTACCGCTCTGTAGAGGAGGAGGGACACAAGTATTATTGTGCATGTGTAGAAAATTGGTGGATGGTTGTGTATTGTAGCCTACAAATACGGAATCTTTTGAAATACCTCCTTACCTCAAAAGAGTCAGGAAAATATGTTTTAATCTTATTTTCACTTAAAGGCACCCTTTAACATTTCCTTACCTTAACATAACGTTTCCAAAATCATTTTGATGGCGCATAACCTCATAACATCATTTTGCCATTGTCTGAACGTCCCTCTATAGGCGATTATCGACCTAGCAACTTTCTGTGTTCTGGTAGGAACACTTGGTCTGAGCTGTGCTCCGCTGTAGGCCTACATCTTTCTATACATCCTGACGTTCCTGTCTGTCAGGTCACATACATGTATATATGCTTGTCAGACTATGACAACTAGTTATGACTATATATACGTAGCTATAGCATAGTAAAAAAGCAGTCATTTGTACAAAATCAGTTGCATGGATGTACTAATTAAAGCATTGCTATTTGTTCAAGATGGGGAGAAGCTGCTTTAATGATGTGCACAAGTGGTGATGTGAAGATGATATGGATTTTGAAAAAAAAAACTGTTTTGAGAATTACAATTCTGATCTGAGAAATGCGCCAAAGAAAAACTATAACAGTAGCATATTGATCATTAAAGAGGTGTATGAGCAGTATTTGTACCATGGTTCTTGAATTTCCCCTTGGGGATCAATAAAGTATCTATCTATTTATATATCTATCTACCATGGCTTTCCATCCCAATGTATTGTGTGTGTGTGTGTGTGTGTGTGCGTGTGCGTGTGTATTGACCGAAACTTCAAGGAAACATCAAGAAAAATGCCTACTTGTATTATTTTTTTGCGTATATACACACTGGACTTGTCAACCAGGTAGCCATATATGGCAGGCCAATGAATCTCTGGCCACTTGCTAACGTCTTCTACCCATTCTGTTATCAGCTCAGGATCAGGCAGACAATCGCCATTAGCTTAAGACTAATTTATTAAGGTACGATTCGCAGTCCTGCATGGGATGACAATGATATGTGCATACCTTCACAGCTCAACATGCCGGTCTATTAGCTGCACCATTTTTCTGATCCCATGCTGCGCGCGCACCAAACCTAGGCTCTGGATGATTACAAACATTGAAGGGGTCTAGGCTTTGAAGGGTTCTATAGGCAGTAAGGCTTTGAAGGGGTCTATAGGCAGTAAGGCTTTGAAGGGGTCTATAGGCAGTAAGGCTTTGAAGGGTTCTATAGGCAGTAAGGCTTTGAAGGGGTCTATAGGCAGTACGGCTTTGAAGGGTAATAGGCAGTAAGGCTTTGAAGGGGTCTATAGGCAGTACGGCTTTGAAGGGTTCTATAGGCAGTACGGCTTTGAAGGGGTCTATAGGCAGTAAGGCTTTGAAGGGTTCTACCAAGGAACCTTCTCCAGTGGAGTTTCATGGGATCTAGGTTGAACAAAATGTCAGCCACCACAACACTATAAGTGTGTGTGTGTGTGTGTGTGTGTGTGTGTGTGTGTGTGACGTTTAACTCACTCTCGATCTCAGCCACATTACAAAGCAGAGACATACAGGGATCGGACAGGTGATTTCACTCTAGGAAATGATTTCTTATATGACCCAATAGTAACTTATGTGACCAAGTTACATAGTAGCCTAAAGACTAAAATTTAGATTTTTGATTAATATGAGATAAGTTGATCTGCAGGCAAAGAATGTGTACAACACAAGTTTATGTGCTTCATCATGTCACCGTGGCAACATACTTGCCTCAAATAGATTTTTCCAGAAGATTCCAGAAAAAAAAACAAGTGGTCTTGTGTCTCCACTTGCCCAGCAGGGGGTAAAGGGCACCTTTTGAGCACAAAAACCATTAGTAGTATTATGATATATTAATATATGAAATAATTAATTCCCCAATATCCACCATCATGACAAACAACAACAATCACAAACATGTTACATCCTATTACAGCCTATTGATACATTCAATACAGCAACTGATAAATAGCCTGGCTCTGGCCTGGCTGACGCCAAACCTCATCTCATTGAGATGGGGTCTGGGAACTACATGTACATTTTCTTGTATTTGAAACGTGGTTTACGAATGCCCAGAGCCGTTTATTGGGCGATACGAATGTCTATCAAATGCGTCTGTACCAAAGATTCTAGAACAGAGCTCAGCTGCCTAGCAGCGTGAATAAAATTGTGTGCAAGGCAGCATGGGAAAACCCAGGCTAACTGATAAACGGAAAATAGCAAAACAATAATGATGCCTCTTTAAAGTAATTTAATGTAAAGTGTAATGTAATGTAATGCAATAGTCTGTTTAATAGGCTCATATTTAACTGAACACACAGGTGTGCACAGTAGCAAAGCAGAAGTCCCTCTGTACTTGTCAATGAAAAGATCACTCCAGTTTCAAGTTCCATTTGGTTAGATTAGCTGGAATTACGCATAGGCCCATGTGTGAACCTAAATCCAAGTTTGAGCTACGATATGTCTTGACAAATCACAGGATCTGACAATATTGAAGGTTGTGTCGGATTTGAGAAAACCTCAAACATGTTACAGGCTTAAGGAATCAAGACCAACAGCAGGAACATTTGTTTCTTAATCTTGAATGTTGGTATATGGCAGTAAGAAAGGTAGTTCTTTTGAATATTACAGGTTTTGATCTTCCATTTGGCTATGCATGGCCTGCAGCTGATACAACTCAGAGGGGGAAAGATTCTACTGGGGAATGGCTCCCGTGAGGGCTGGCACACTGGCAAAAAAATAGGCCTCACCTTGTCAAGTTCAATTTTAACTTGTTACAGCTGAGAAGCCCCTGATTGATTAGCTCAAAATACAAAGGACTGCATCTCATGTAATTGGCAGCAGGTGTCACCAGTGACCATTTCCTTTACAAAAACACGCCTCCATGGTGCAAAAAAAAAAATCTTTTTAGTAGCCTGAACTATTCCTGGCTAAGATTTAAATTCTACTGGCTGATTAATTGTCACCCCACTCTTAGGAAAGAATCTGTTTGTGTTCTAAAAATGTTATTTGGACTGCCATTACTGATTCTTTTATACACAAATTACAGAGTGGAGAGTTCGCCTGTGATCTTCAGTGCGTTTGATGAGGATGGACCTGAAGAGGGTTGGGAAAAGCTGGAGGCGCTCCTAAAGACTTCATCTGAGGGAGACTGGCATTCTGAAGTATCTATCGTTCCTAGCCTGTCTGAGACCAAAGAAACGATTCCGTGGCTCTCACATAAATTGCAACAGGTTGTATGGCCCCCTCAACAAACGCAACAAACTGTTCCATTGGTGTCTGAACAACCTAAAATGATTGACGTCTTTCCAGACCCCTTTCAACAGCAGGTTACTGTGAAACCTCAACAGCAGGTTACTGTGAAACCTCAACAGCAGGTTACTGTGAAACCTCAACAGCAGGTTACTGTGAAACCTCAACAGCAGGTTACTGTGAAACCTCAACAGCAGGTTACTGTGAAACCTCAACAGCAGGTTCCAGTGGTCCCTGAGCAATTTCAACAGCAATTTCAACAGCAATTTCAACAGCAATTTCAACAGGTCCCTGAGCAATTTCAACAGGTCCCTGAGCAATTTCAACAGCAGGTTCCAGTGGTCCCTGAGCAATTTCAAGAGCAGGTTCCAGTGGTCCCAAAGCCACTCAACCTCCCTGTGTTCAACGTGGTCATGTCCCCCATCGGCAGCGGCGTGTTCAAACCGGAGGAGGGCACCAGAGCTCTACCTGAACCGGTGAAGCAAATATTCCTGCCTCCGGCGGCCACAGCTGCCCCACCTCCCCAGTATGGCGACGTGGATGCTCTTTGCCACTTGGACCGCATGTACGTGAGGATCAAGAAGGAGCTCTTCAGCAAGCCGGGGGACGCCTGGCAGTACCTGAAGATTGGGACATGTGCAGTTAACGAGGACACCGCTGACCACTACTACTTCCTCTACTACTTGAAGGGCTGTGGCATAAAATATGAGGTACGAGTTTGATTTGCCTTTCCATTTTGTGTATTAATGTAACACAACTAGTACATACAATTGCAACAATCTGGTTTCACCTAATCAAGGAGGCTATTGACCAGTGTGGTCAAGTATACACAGCTGTGAAGGGTGGGGCATGCTGGGGTTGGACTGTGGAGGTTGGAGAGACTAGATTGAAAACCACTGCAATAGGGCACTGACGGCTAATTCAGACCATGTTCTGTGCCACTACAGGAGAAGGAGGACTACTCGACGTTTTCCAACACGCTCACCTACAAGCCTCCTTCCACGGGGCCAATCCTCAGAGAACTGCCGTTTTCTGTCAACGTGCGTTGCAAATACTACAAGTGGGTATTTATTGTTTGCACTTAAATATGTGTATATTGTGTGTATCAAGGTTTATGTGGCTTTCAAACACATCTGTATGTGAATTGCTTGCAGACACTTCTATGCCTATGCGCGGGGTTATCATCCAGACCTTAAAGCGGGCACTGTGTTTGCTGAGCTATCCCTGTATTCACAGTTCACCCTCAGACCATATGATGGTAGGTTTACTTGCAGACAAGGTTTTATAATAATGTTGTTTTCAGATGTGGTTAAAGGAGAATTCCAGCTACACTCTGGGGGCATGTTCAGGAGCCCCAACGTTCATGCCCCCAGAGTTTAGCACTGTAGCTGCTGGTTGCAGCAGCCTGAGCTAGGTAGAACCGATTTGTTTGTTTTTTTGACAATCAGTGACAACACAGATCTTTTGTGAAATCAACAGAAGTCTCATTTAAAGACTTGACTTGGCCATTTTAATTAACTTTACACATTTGAAAGGGTCCATGTTTAACCCACAATCAGAATCCTGGTGGTGCATTATTGGAAAACAGGATGGCTGATTCAGCAACATGCTGGAATTGATATTCTCTCTGTGGTCAAACTTGATTCCTTGCTGTTAATCTGTGCCTTCTCATTTGTAGATAAATGGGAGCCGCTCAAGCCTAGTGACAGCTTTACCATTGGCAAGCCGATGTATTTTGCGGTCAAAGTGCCACCAACCAACTGCGCCGAGCGGACCTACATCAACCAGTGCTTCATCACTCCCACCAGTGATGCCAACGCCAACCCCAGATATACTGTGGTTGACAACAATGGGTATGACCATCAGAACTCGCCCATCCATTATTGCCCACAATAAGATTCTCCTTGCTGCCTTCAAATGTATCTTTCATGTCCTGTTTACTTTGGCCTTTCCCTGTACAGATGCATGGTGGACAGCAAAGCAAGTACAAGCTCCAAATTCATTCCACATGCCGATAAGACCACTTTAAGATTTTCTATCGGGGCATTTGTCTTCAGGGACTCTGCTGTGCTGCCTACAGGAGGATGGGTAAGATTCTGAAAATTGTAGCCTACGGGCTTGGGTTTGTTAATCTGTGTTCATATATATATATATATATATATAGCTATAATGTTGTGCCTTCTGATTCCAGGCTCTCTACCTGCATTGTGAAATCATTGAAGGACCAGTGACCCCCAGCCCTAGTCTGAAGTCCTGCACCTATGACAAGGGCACTAAAAAGTAAGGCTAATCACCATCTCCAGTATTCACTTGCTGAATTTCCAAACTAACAAAGGTGTCCAATAACATGGGGATAAACCGGAGTATACAATGAGTTCATGGACGTTCTCTAAACATTTATTATTCCCCCCCCCCCCCATTTCTTTTGCCTTTCTTCCCTTTCCCTCCTTTCTGTCCATCTCGTTCTCTGACAGGTGGACGGAGCTCTATGATAATACGGCCTCTGTGTGCTCCTGCTGTGAGGCCACATGCCCCTCTGCTGTGCCGGCAGGTGAGTGGGACGCCTATACTGTTGCTATGGGGAGGTCCTCTGAGGACTGAGCTCTACCCATTACCGCTTCACATTTGTTTCTCAGGCGGTGATTCTGAAAGTTAAGGTCATGGAGTTAGTTTGCTACTTGTGTGTTTTTACACTAGTGTAGTGGGTCCATACTCGAGTAGAGTTCAGTACGCCATCTCAGAACTGCAGGAAGTTAACGGCTATTTTTTAAACCAGTCTGGGTCTCTGCTCTTTGAGGCCTAGTCTACCTGGTTCTTCAGGACGGACGAAGTATAGAGAGAAATAGTGGCTAGAAGTACCTGGACGTGCAGTTGGAATAAGTTGAAGGGGAAGTTTGTAAGCTGTGGATTTCAACATGCTTCTATAAAGTCTGTCATGGTTTGCAAAATCTGGCCTGCTGAGACTAAGGTTGAAATTGTTTTGGCCTGAGCTAACATTATCATATTAGCATTGTTTTTTTTTTTTGTTCCCCAGACTCCAGGAAAATGGTCTCTAGTGACCCGTGGAAGTTGGGTATGCCATCTGAACAGCGGATTGAGAAGGCCGCGGTTGTTCCAGACCTCACAGAGGCAGACTACTCGGTCGATGGATTTGAAAAGTACTGAGGCAGTTAATATCCTGAAGGACCAACTTGTGGAAGTTGAAATAAAATATGTTTTTACATTCATATTTTTGTCTGTATATTTTATCTCCATTTGTCTTGCATAAATAACCAGCCCACCCAGCTGTAGTGACCATGCCTCCCATACCAATTCTGCCCCCTCAGTTCTGTTATCCTTTTGCAAGCCCACTGTACACTACCATTCAAGTTCAGGCTCCTTTTTGGTGTCATTGTGTTTACTCCATGGTGCCAATGGAGGTTTCTTTGACCAGGACAAAGTTTGAACGACACAATTATTTCCAATAGAAATCAATTTTTTTTAATTTCTTACTCAAAATCATATAGCCTAGAAATCTAGAGGCACCCTAGCAACTCTCCGTTGGCTTGCGAGCTGGAAAAATTAAACTTCGATATGGCCAATCACATCGTGTATAGCGACGTTAGGCGGGCTTAACATAATGATTGATGGCAGATCGCGTTGCAACTGTTTGGCTTGAATTCCCTGCTACTTGAAAACAAAGAAGATGGATGTTGGTGTTGGCAAACAGCGTGACATGAGTTAAGCTTTTTTGTAAGTTGGCAAAAGTTTGAACTAGCCCACTAGCTCCGCTGGTGGGAAAACGCATGGGACTCATAGCGCTGTCCTATTGCGTGCAGAGGTAGTTTGAAAGACAACCAATTATCCCGCCCCTCGGACTGAGCACTGCCAACGGTGAGTGCCCAGACCCTACATTTTAATGTGGGTCTGGCTCGTCAAACTACAAATCATACTCTTCATTTCTAGGTGGCCCCCACCACACATGCATGCACATGCAAACACACTAAGTTTGTGCATGCTTTGCAAGAAATGCAAAACGGTCTTCGGATAAGTGCAATAATATAGTTAGATCATCCATTTCATCCAACAGTATAATTTAACATCAACCTTTATTTTAAAATATTTACAGCTGAATACAACAGTTTACTTTATCCCCATTGTAATAGTGGTTCTGAGGTTTTTTTGTTTGAATCATTGCATCTATTAATAAAATAAAGCCTTCAATTTGATGTCAGTTTAAAAACTATTTTTATTAAATGACAATCACAAATTCAGTGGATGTCAATATGGGTTTTTATAATGTTCCTTGTTTCAATGTTCTCTATGCTGTCTATGCAGTGTGGTTTTAATAAGGGCAGGGTTTTCTGCTGGTTTCACAAAGGCCACATCCAATTCTTCCTTGTCCTTGTCTAGCCATGACATTTTAAAGGTTTAGGCACATCAATAAAGGATGAATGAAACGGTTACCATTTTTAAAGTAGATTTTACAACTGGGTATGGTATTTTGTTTGGAACTAGAAATACTGTTTTTAGAGTGATGCCAAGCTTACATACACTGATACATTAATCTTCACTCATGTAAATATGACACTGTAGAGATGTATTGACAACACTGAAGTTAGAGCCTGACTTGTCAACCCAACATTGGGCTTAACACGCACAGTTCACAATTTGGCCAGTCTTTGTCTAAATCACTTTTTATGAGCTGGAATCCACCTTCTTTGGAACGTTCATATACTCCTGTATCAGCACGGGCATATTCCGCAGCATTTCCTCAAAGTGCTGGACAGTTCTGGTGTACAGCCGTCCCTGACTCAAGAGCGGCTGTAAAACATTAATGGGCTTTGACTGACACATGTTTGCGGGGAGCCCGAGCTCCGGTGGGACCAGTGGGTTGCCGACGAGAGCGTGACTCAGCCATCTCTTCTGCAGGCGGCTCTTGAGGAGGTCCAGCGCGTCCCGCAGTCGGCCGGCCAGGTGCTCCGGGCCCCATTCCGACGGCGCCTTGTCCAGCAGCAGGTGCAGCAGGGCCGTCTTGAGGTGGTGGCTGGAGAGGCCGCTCTCGCCGGTGAGCCCGGCTTGTTTCTTGTTGAGGAAGGACAGGATTCGCAGGCAGCGGAGGTGGCAGGCGTTGGGCGGGAGGCGCCGGCCGAGGTGCCCGAGTAGGCTTTTCTCGTAGCGGGCGAACGACAGCGGCCACTGCTGGGCCTCCATCGGTGCGCCGTCCTTCCTCTTCGGGACGGCGACGTAGGAGACCAGACACACGTCCGTGTCCTCGCACTTCACCACGGGCGTGACGTTGAAGTGGACCGCCTTCCCCGAACGGAACCGGACGCGCAAAGCCCCCGGCGATTCCCGGCTCTGGAACGTCAGCTCCAGCTCGTACTTGTGCGACATCTGCTCCCAGGCTTTGCGCACGGCTGACCGGAACCACTTGGCCACGTCGGTTCTGGACAGGTAAGGGCTGTTCTCACAGCACAAGGGTGCGTCTATGGCATCTGCGACCTCACCATTTTTCTCCTCCATTTTCTCATGGGTATGAAGAAGGCACAGCATATCGTTGTCTTCGCCGGTCTGACCGCATGGGCATCCATTGGCAGTGCCTCGTCCACCTTCACGCACCTTCACCCTCCCGTATCCCGAGCGCACCTCGGACTTGGTGTGTCCGTCCTGGTCAGTCGACAGCTGGGCTTCGAAGCTGTACGGCTGGCGGGGGGAGACGGGCACCCAGAGGTCACAGGTCAAGGTCCTCCCCGTGCACCAGGCCTCGTAGAGGCTGCCCACCTCGATGAAGTCGTCCACCTCCATGTCGGCTCGGTCACCCGACGTCTCCCGGATGGCGGCCAGGAGGTCGTCCACGAAGCCCTCCACGAACTCGCGCACCCGCTGGCTCTCGTGGGGGGGCACGTGGACGTAGTGGTCGTAGAAGCCCGTCAGAGTCTCCCGATCTGGGACGGAGATCTCGGCCGAGACGTGGCGGGCGGCCTGGGGGTCGTGGTTTTTTGGCGCTTGGGGCATTTCCTGGTCCCGTGACTTGCCTCTCAGGCAACTGTAGAGGAAGGCGATAACGGAGAATGCGTTGAGATACCACATGTAATCAGTGCTATCAGTGGAGGTTTGACTTTGTCTAGGTTTTGTCTGTGACCCTATCCCCACATCGCTATCTAGTTGCTTCTCTGTACGTCCAGGGTCACTAAGGTCAAACTGAGATGGTTGCTTCTCTGTTTCTGACCATTTGTCACCACTATGAGATGCAACTTGGTCATCAGATGCTTTCGAGTTCACGTCAGGGTCACTAAGATCAGAGTGAGACAGGTGTGCCTCTTCCTCTGCCTCATGGCTCACCTCATTTTCAGACAGAATGGCTTCAGGCACGTCTACCCCACCCTCTGCCAGTGTTCTATTCTTTGACTCTGGTTCTGGTTCTATTCTTGACTCTGGTTCTGGTTCTTGAGGGGCACGATGTTGATGTGCAGTGACAACTTCCTGCTGTGGGGAGTGCTCCTCGCTGACACCTGACGGCTCTTCATTCTCTGACTGTACTGCGTCTTCTGCGTCGGGATATTCCTTGGGGGCTCTCGACTCTCCCGGTGGTCCTTCGATGTCGTGGCCTTGATGACCGCCCCTGGTTCTGCCACCAGGTTGGCGCCTTCCTGTTCCAACTGCCCCTCGCGCAACCTCATGCTGGTGATGATGTCATCATCGTGCTCAGGAACGTTGGTGTGATCCTTCTGCAAGATCAAGCCTGCCACCGAGGTATGTAAACGCTCGAAAAACGCAGAAGAGCCCCGTATAAGAGCCCCAGTGTGATAGGCTGGTTGCTGTCATGTGACACACGCCACCACAAGAAAGCGGAAACGCATCGTAGAGCGAGAGCTGGCTGTGTGGGGTAAGGTAAGTTAAACTACGTAAATTTAGTAAATAATAATGTTGTTTTTTTGTTGTTTCGAACAAAATATAGGGATACTTATCCTGACTAAAACTCCTTCATGCTGTAAAACAACTAGAATCACGCGAAATTAGTGCAATTTCTTAGTCAATGTCTTATAAGGGTAAAAGACGGACAAATACGTGATAATTAGCTAAATAAATCATTGTTCACGACACGTTATGGTTAAAGTATCAAAATGAATGCAATGGTGATACAATCAATGAGGTCAGTTTCACGTAATAAGCTATTTGTTTCTTTGGCTCTGGGTAATTGAAATTAGCAATTTCTTAGTACAATTCAATGTCTTATAATGGTAAAAGACGTGGACAAATACGTAATAATTAGCCAAATAAATCATTGTTCACGACACGTTATGGTTAAATTATCGAAATGAGTGCCATGGTGATACAATCCTGCTTTTCAATTAGTTGAGATGGTGTTTGACATTAAACTAGATGTACCGCGTAGCGGTACAAAATATGACCGCCGCTCAGTCCTGCACATCCATTCCGCGAAAATAAATCATATTAATGAATTTGTCTCCATCTTCTACTCCATTCCCCACTCTTGAAACTTTTGTGTATGCTTGTTTGAAATGTGTGTTTGCACACATTCCGCACACAAAGTAGCCTACTGGCGCTGCAAAGGTGAATAGATTTGTTTCTGGGCCAAAAAATCTGTAACATTGTTATAAAACCTTTAAAATCTCTAAACAATCACAAGTAGGGCAGTTCATCACAGTCCATCCATTGCAACTGGACTGATGAAAGGTACACCTGTAGGCTACATTGTATTTGGGAAAAGCAGAAGGTAGCAGCATAATGTATTTATTTATTTATTATTAAACAAAACAATCCCTGTCAGTTCCATGCAGTTTTCAACAGCTATCAAGAAGAGAGGTCATGTCATGGATTTTTGTGAATGTTTCTTCTTCTACATATGCATAAGTTTAGTCATCTAGTTCAAATGATATTCAGCTTTATTGTCAATGCACAAATGAAATACCAGTAGTCTAAAACAAAATGCCGTTTTTCCCAGTGGTGCAAATAACTAGCTGACATGTCCAAAGGGCCTTCATGAAATGCGTTGCGAGACTGTTCATACACATTTTAACGGGCAAAGTTGAAGAGCTACTCTCCGTTATTGTTTGTGCAAATAATATGCTGATTCATGTTCCCTTGCATTTTGCAACCATGAGGTCAATGGTTAAGCTCAATCTTTTGACGCAATCTTTTGATTTTCACCCAGCCTAGTCCATAGGCGCCCGATAGAAATATTGTTTAATTTTGCGATTGAGATATCCACGCACTGGCGCCCCCCCTGCGACGTGTTCGCCCCCCGGTTTTAGAGCTATTCTAAATGCAAAAATGCATAGAGGGAGTTATGACAAAACCGTGACTGTTAACAAACTATAAGCTATATAAGGTAGGCCCTATGCTAGGCCTATTACACAACACAAATTGTCGCTAGGCTATGCTGGCGACCCAAATAAAATCTCCGTTGGAACCAATGGCTTACACCTTACAGTATCAAGCTGCCACCTCTTGGCGAAAAAGTTAATAGTTTTGCATATCAGTAGTAATACATTTCACGTAGCTGTGAATCACGGAAAGGGCGAATGAAGTGGACACTTCTAAACGGAACCCAGCCCACTGTACAGTAGCTCAAGGTCTGTGGCTAAAGCAGCCATAATGAAAGCGTTATCATTGTTTGGATACTTCACACACACGTGTTTTTTAATCGCATAGACTACAACTACCAAGCTGGAATCAAAGCACATCGACTCCCCTCTCACACCCTAAACACGCACTTCGAACAAACAAAAAGCGCCTCAGTCTCACGGAATAGCCATAGGCAAAACTGTATCTGACCCTTGTAACGTTAGTACTAAATCATTCATCGCAAAGAATGATTTTTGTAGCACGTGCAACAAATATGTGTAGGTACAGCCCTGCCCTGAATACATCTCAACGTGCGCTCTAAAACATCTGGTTTAAATGGAGATTGTAGATCATCACGGGATATCTATGATATCATAGACAGGTTATCTTTCAGGTAGCCTATATATTTTCCATTAAAAAACCATCACGTAGCGAACGTGTTGTGGCTAACTCACTTAGCTCCTGTTAGTAGCCTAGGTTATGGTCATAAGCAAATGAGATGACAGTCGAAAGATACAATTAGTGCTGTTATCGATTTGCTTGGTAGCTTATAAACGCATTTATGGTTTTCTACAAATACATCAATAATCAAATTGGCCTCCATCACTCAACCATGCTAACGGTAACATTATTTTACCTACGTTCTGCTATTGATAGGATTAACGTAGCCTACCTGCAGTAAAAAACAAGCATGTCCGATAAACATTCTCAGATTTATTTCGGCTTCAATAGGAAATGGGAATTACATGTCATGCAGAAATCATCCTACCCTTAGACGTTCTCTGCGGTAAACTACTGTAGCCTACAGTCTTGTCCTTGTAGGAAGCATAGTGTCTTTCCAACCCATTTAAGATTAACTTCCAACAAAATTACGTCTCACTGCAACGATGCGCCATCTAGTGGACAAACGACTACTTATCGCCAATACTGGAAATGCAGCCATGATGATGATGATGAATATTTATTTTGGCTTTCTTTTAATCCTACTGAATTTGTAATTATGTATCGGCCGTTCTAATACCGATAGTATGTGGGTGCCTGTGTGTGTGTGTGCATGTGTATATGTGTGCACCACCATCTACAGGCCAATGAGTGTAGAGTCACTAAATGTACACATAACTTAATTTTTTAGACCCCCCCATGGATGAAATTCTACGAAACTTGGCATACCCCCAGAGAATGTCAGGTTAATCATACACATAAAATTTGGTGCAGTTCTGAACGTCTTTACTGAAGAGAGGGGCGATTAAAGCAGAATGATATTGCATTTTCATTTTTTACCGGGGGGGTGCAAATCACAAATGAGTGATTATGGGCTAAGTTGATGTGGGCCCTTGAGACCAACATACCATAAAAATTTCTTCATCCTCGGTGCCACGGTTCAGGTAGTTATTGAGGAAAAACTGCATTTTTTGGGTTTCGGGGGGCCCAGCGCGGAGGGGGAGTGGCCCCCGGGGACCAAACGAAATTTTTCCGTAAAAGTCTAGTGGGGCTACATACCCACCAAATTTCATGTGCCCTGGTGTTTCGGTGCCCCGGGTATCGTTGACCAAAATTTCAGGAAGTAGATGACGGGAAAAAAAAAAAAAAAAAAAAAAAAAAAAAAAAAACTTTGACAATCCCTATATGACCGCTTCGCTAGCTTCGCTAGCGGCGGTCATAATTATAAGCAGGTCAGTTTCACGTAATAAGCTTGGTTTCTTTGGTCTGGGTAATTCATGTGACAAAAAATTCTGTTATAGGCAAAACAAAGAAGTACAACAACATTTCTATCTCCAAAATAATGCATTGTACGCATGTGTGTACTACGTAGTGCATGCAGCTTTTAATGTCCAAAGTAGATACTGATTTTCCTGCATAAGAACTACAAATACTCCTCCAAAACTACAGTGTTGACACTTGAAGTTGTGGAGTTATATTTTAGTAGCCTATTCTATAATAGAATAAATACCCACATCAGTTTTACCCTTGTCTCACCTGTATACAACATATGTCTATGAATTGCAGTAGTGATCAAATGAAAAAGGAAAGAAAGGTGTCCTGATGTGTTGTTTAGGGATGGTCCTGCAATGTTTTCTCGACATATCTTTATGCCCCCCCCCCACCCCCACCCCCCTCTACTTATGTTTTCACAGATCCTTGCTCCTGATATCCTGATGTATGGGTTGTATTTCATTATATGACTCCAGCAGAAAACTCACAGAAAGGAGAGTGGTGTCAAACTACAAGACAGCCAGCATGCAAGCAAGGCCTTGATTGTCCTTGTTTGGCTACTCATTTGTCTACTTCCTGAAGAGGCTGAAGCATGCTGGCCTTGACAACTCAGTCCTTGCTTCCATTAACAGCTGTGTTATGGAGTGCATCCTCACATCATGGTCTATTGCAGCGGTGGATACAGAGGACAGTTGACTGGTATTTTACGTCACTTTTACATTACTTTTACTGTGATTTTGCTAGATATGGTTGTCGCTGTGCTAAATATAGGCCCTTTAATTTTCTTAAAGCCTATAGCCTCTAGATGTCAATTAATATACATTAAGACATGCCCCACCTTGCTACTGACTTTGGTGCATCATAAGGCGTACATAGGCCCATAACGTAGACCGAGAAACGCATTGTACAGCTGACACATGTTGGGCTATACTATTAAGGGACAGCTGAATTGACCACCTAAACCATATATTTTCTTAAAGCCTATAGCCTATAGATGTCAATTAATATACATTAAGACATGCCCCACCTTCCTACTGACTTTGGTGCATCATAAGGCGTACATAGGCCCATAATGTAGATCTAGAAACGCATTGTACAGCTGACACATATTGGGCTATACTATTAAGGGACAGCTGAATTGACCACCTAAACCATACATTTTCTTAAAGCCTATAGCCTCTAGATGTCAATTAATATACATTAAGACATGCCCCACCTTGCTACTGACTTTGGTGCATCATAAGGCGTACATAGGCCCATAACGTAGACCGAGAAACGCATTGTACAGCTGACACATCTTGGGCTATACTATTAAGGGACAGCTGAATTGACCACCTAAACCATATATTTTCTTAAAGCCTATAGCCTCTAGATGTCAATTAATATACATTAAGACATGCCCCACCTTCCTACTGACTTTGGTGCATCATAAGGCGTACATAGGCCCATAATGTAATTCGAGAAACGCATTGTACAGCTGATTATTTCTGATTCTTTCTGATTCTGACTTTCCAGGTTGTCAACTTTTGTCATCACTGAAGCAGACCCACGGTCACCTTAATGAGAGTGTTGCCACAGCCCCTGCAAAAGAAACTCCAGAAGATCCACATTATCTTGCCTTATTGACTACCTGACTTACATTCAGTACTGCTGTAGGAATGTTTATTAAACAGGAAGCTAGCAGGATAGACTGAACAAACAGGCTTTTATTGTTCACTGCTGAGATGCTGTTGATATGCACGCATAATTATTAAAAGTTCTTGGTGTGACAACTTGTCTCCAGTCTCAACCAGTCTCAACAAACAAATCTGGAAAGATAAAACGCAATATGTTAAAATCAAATTTGAAAACATGCCAAAATATATGAAGATTTTTCCCTCCATTAATTTCAGTAGGACTGTTATTTGGTGTTGTTGTTTGACTTATCTTTACTCAATCAAAACAACAAAACTGTAATTTTATTGATAATACCTGAAATACACAATTAAAAGACATAACTTTTTCAACATTGAATACTCTTACGTTTTTGGCTAGGTGAGATAAAGGGCAAGTTTTCTGGCCACCAGGGCAGGCGGTTTTCATCCTTCCAGAAATACCTTGTACCTGTAACAGATGAGAATACAAATTTAATTAGAATTTTAATTTATGTTGGGTTATTTGTAATTGTAACGCTGTGTGGGATGTAAGCCAAAAGATATGACATAATCAGGAAATTAGTTAAATTACCTTTTGCAAGTGAGGAAATTATGCTTTTAAGGCCATGGTAAGGTATGGCCTCAGGATCCATCCCCTGTAGATTCAGAGTGCCATCCTCACTCTCTGCATTTTCTCTGGTTTGTCCTGCACAACATTTTTCAGCCGTTTTCAAAACTACTTGCATCTATATCACAGAAACAATTTAAAAAACATGGTCCAATGAATCTCATGAAGTCAAACAGGTTTCTTTACCTCGTGGTGCCAAGTTTGTCGGCTGTTGGCCACAGGCCTCTTTGAATGCTGCCAGGACTGTTGGGTCCATCAAAAATCGTTTCATGTGACCTGGACCTACAAGACAGAAACAGTTTGGCCTCTGCCTTTAACCTAGGGTATTTGGATGCTTGTTGTGGTAATATGGGGCAGCATGGGGCGTAAGCTAACTGCTAACTGCTGGCTAATTTGTTTTGTGTTTGGGATGGGGCCTAAGATAATGGGCTAAGCTAACTGGCTAATTTGTTTTGTGTTTGTGATGGGCTGTGCCTAGGGTGATGGTACTTGGCTAAGGTTCTTTATGGTTTATGGTTCAGTCCACATCAACGGGAGGGACCGACCTAGCCAACTTAGACCATGCCTGGGCTGGTTAAGAGTATTTTGAGTATTGGATATTTCAATGTGGTACTATGGTGGTAGCATGGAGGGGAGTGTCTCCAGGACGCTGGTTTCACTGTTAAGCCTTCATGAGGTGTCGTGGGCCTAATTTAACGAAACATCGGTGAATGAGGGTGCCCACTTGATAACCCCAATGACATGCCGCATACTATATAGGCTACTGCTGTTGGATAGGCCATTTGCATTGTGCTTGTGACCATTTGTTGGCGGATTTGTGGGTAGTGTGCTTTTTAAAGTTAAACTTGAGCAGGGGCTTCTGAATGTGTTTTTACCTTGGATTTTGGCACAAGGGATTTTAACATCTAATCCTGTGTATTAATGTAATGCTGAAGCTAGCGTAGGCTAGTGACTGCTGTGAATAGGGCAGCTGGCAACTAGGGAAAGACCTTGTGACAGCACGGAAAGACGGCTGACAGGAGGGAATAGACCCCGCGGGGGCTACAATGGGTGAGCAGCTCATTGTGGCAGTAGCCCAGGCTTCACTAAGCTATGGGCTGCACCCTACTAAGCTACAGTACGACATAATGAAAAAATACCCCTAGAGTCAGCGAGAGCAGGGGCGGAAGATGACTCACTTGTGATAGACATGGTTACTGACCCTGGAACGAATTTGATTACGAGTAAGGAAAACATGTTTGTGGAAGCCACTAGTTCAGAGAAAACTGAGAAAAAGCTGCAGATGTGTGTGTGTGGTTGGCAGAAGGTTACAAGTCTAAAGGGCCTGAAAATTCATCAAGGGAAAAAGAAGTGCTTGGTAGAGGGAACACAGGGTCCCCGCATTGATAGCTATTTCTTAAGAAGTGCATCAAGTCAGTCGGTTGAAGTCCAGCGACAGGAAGAAACCCACAGTTCGCAGGACATCAGTACCCCTGTTGTTGAGGTAAGTTCTAGCACTGAGGCAGAGAGAGAGGCCAGTCAGCCAAGGAGGGAGAAGATTAATGGTCATAGGCCTGGGGTTAGATGGCCAGGCGCAGCAGAATGTAGAATGTGGGAAGATGTTAATAGTGATTTGGTCAGTATCCTGGGTCAGCTCAAGGGGACGGCTGAAAGCAAATTAGAGAAAATGGGAGACATTATTTATAGCTATGGTAAGGAAAGATTTGGGACTATTGAGAGAAGGACAAAACGGCTACATGAGGTAGTTAAATCTAGGCGCCAGCAGGAGATAGATAAACTTATCAAGGAGAGGAGGCAGCTTAAGAAGCAGTGGAGAAAAGCTACAGATGATGAGAAGGAAGGTATTGACTGTCTACAGGCAGATGTGAGGGAGCGGTTAGTAGTGCTAAGAAGAGCTGAAAATATTAGGAAAAATAGGAAGAAGAAATCACGAGCCCGACTAGCATTCTATAAAGACCCATTTAAGTTTGTTAAGTCTTTATTCGTAATGCAGAAGAGTTGGTAGTCTTTTGGAACCTAAGCAGAAGCTTGAGGAGTATTTAGAGGGAGTGCACAAAGATAGGGAGAGGTTCAGGGAGATGGTACTTCCTGCTGATATCCCACCTATTGGTGAATTAAGTAGCCAATGCGACGATAGTCCACCAAGGTGGAAAGAGGTGCAAGATGTAATAAAACGTGCAAGGGCCTCTTCAGCCCCGGGACCTAATGGAGTGCCCTACCGGTTGTATAAGAGTGCACCAGATGTTTTAAGATTTTTATGGCAATTAATGAAGATAGTTTGGAAAAAGCAGAGTATTCCCAAGGCTTGGCGGAGGGCTGGGGGAATATTTATTCCCAAAGAAAAGGACGCAGTGGAGATTAATCAATTTAGGCCAATTAGTCTACTGAATGTTGAAGGGAAGGTTTTCTTTAGTGTGGTGGCACGGAGACTGACAAATTACCTTGAAAGGAATAAACTAATTGATACCACGGTGCAAAAAGCTGGAATTCCTGGCTTCTCCGGGTGCTTAGAGCATACCAGCATGATTTGGCACCAAATTCAATTAGCAAAGCGTGAGAAGAGAGACCTGCACGTTGTGTTCTTGGATTTGGCTAATGCTTTTGGGTCTGTGCCGCATAGTCTGTTGTGGGAGGCCTTTGATTATTTCAGAATCCCAGGTAGCATTAAAAGCCTAGTAAAAGCATACTTTCTGGATATTCAATTATGTTTTACTACAGCTGATTACACCACAGGTTGGCAACAACTTGAGATAGGAATCATGGCCGGATGTACCATCTCCCCACTTGCTTTTACAATGGCAATGGAGGTCATTATTAGGGCCTCAAAATGGGTAGTGGGCGGGGAGAAGTTGCAGGGAGGGCCACGCCTCCCCCCGATTCGGGCTTTCATGGACGACATGACAACCTTGACGACAACCGTTCCATGCACCAACAGGTTGCTGGGTAAGTTAAATAGTAATCTGCAATGGGCCAGAATGAAGGTGAAACCAAGTAAGTCTAGGAGTCTCTCAATTATTAAAGGGAAGGTAACAGATAAGAAGTTTGCTATAAATAAGGAGGTGATTCCCACAGTTCTGGAGAAACCAGTGAAGAGCCTGGGAAGGTGGTATGATGCAAGCCTTAGTGATAAATCACAGGTTGAAGACTTGAGACAGGTCACTAGGCAAGGTATTGCAAAAATTGACAAGTCGGGGCTGCCAGGTAAGCTCAAGCTGTGGTGTTTGCAGTTTGGTTTGTTGCCTCGGCTAATGTGGCCATTGACAGTTTATGAAGTTCCTCTGTCAAAGGTAGAGAGGTTGGAAAAAATGATCAACTCCTTTGTCAGAAAATGGCTCGGAGTCCCACGCTGCTTAAGCAGTGTAGCCTTGTATGGGAAGGGTATTGTAGAGTTGCCAATATCTAGTCTGACAGAGGAATTTAAGTGTGCTAAGGCTAGATTGGAATTGACTCTTACTCAGTCCAAGGACCCAGTGGTGAGGAAAGTTGCACCCTCAGTTAATGCAGGGAGGAAGTGGAACCCAGAGCAGGCAGTTAAGCAAGCTCAATCAGCATTGAAGCATAGAGATATAATGGGCCATGTGCAGCACGGGCGGGGGGGTCTAGGGGTGGGTGCAAGTAAACCCTTGTGGAGTAAGGCTTCTGCAGGAGAAAAGAGGAAAATGGTAGTGGAGGAAATGCATAGACAGGAGGAGGCTGTAAGATGTACTAAGGCAGTGTCGCAGGCAAAACAAGGGCAGTGGGTGAACTGGGAAGGGGTGGAAAAAAGACAGATTAAATGGAAAGATCTATGGGGCATGGAAGCTAGTAAGATCAGATTTATGTTAGGTGCTACATATGATGTGCTCCCATCTCCCAAGAATTTAAGTCAATGGTTTGGTGAGGATGATAAATGCATACTTTGCTCGTGTGTGGGCAGTCTCCACCATATCCTATCAGGATGCAAGGTAAGTCTCACCCAGGGGCGGTATACGTGGCGTCATAACCAGGTATTGAAATGTGTGGCAGCGGCAATAGAGGATAAAAGAAGAGAAGTCAATTCATTAGCAGCTAGTAAAGGGGTAAGGCAAATTAACTTTGTACGTCAGGGGGATAAACCTTGTTCCGCGAAGGCCAGGTGTAAAACCGGCCAGTTGAAAAATGGGGCG
Source organism: Alosa pseudoharengus (assembly GCF_046254945.1). Taxonomy (NCBI): domain Eukaryota; kingdom Metazoa; phylum Chordata; class Actinopteri; order Clupeiformes; family Clupeidae; genus Alosa; species Alosa pseudoharengus. The sequence goes on from NW_027468564.1 coordinate 45,886,248, forward strand.
GGCTGGGAAATGAAGGTTGATCTTGGCCAGCAGATGGCGGTACCTCCACATATAGTGAGTACTAAGCTACGTCCTGACGTAATTCTATGGTCGGATTCAGAGAAGATAGTTTACTTCATTGAACTCACTGTTCCTTGGGAAGACAGAGTGGAAGTGGCCAATGAGCTGAAGAGAGCTAAATATACTGAAATAGCAGAGGAGGCAGCTAAGCGAGGTTGGAGTGCACGATTAAGGCCTATTGAAATCGGTGCACGTGGGTTTGTGGCCAGATCTGCTATTGGCTTGCTGTCTGAACTGGGCATTTGTGGTCGAAGTCTAAGGCAGGTGGTTAGTAACATGTCCTTAGCAGCAGAACGGGCAAGCGAATGGTTGTGGGTAAGGAGAAGTTACCCTTCCTGGGGCGCAAGCTAAGGTAAGCTAACTGGCTCATTTGTTTTGGTCGTGGGTAAGGAGAAGTTACCCTTCCTGGGGCGCAAGCTAAGGTAAGCTAACTGGCTCATTTGTTTTGGTGGTGGGTAAGGAGAAATTACCCTTCCTGGGGCGCAAGCTAAGGTAAGCTAACTGGCTCATTTGTTTTGTGTTTGTGATGGACTGTGCCTAGGTTGATGGTACTTGGCTAAGGTTCTTTATGGTTTATGGTTCAGTCCACATCAACGGGACGGACCGACCTAGCCAACTTAAACCATGCCTAGGTTGGTTAAGGGTATTTGGATGCTTGTTGTGGTAATATGGGGCAGCATGGGGCGTAAGCTAACTGCTAACTGCTGGCTAATTTGTTTTGTGTTTGGGATGGGGCCTAAGATAATGGGCTAAGCTAACTGGCTAATTTGTTTTGTGTTTGTGATGGGCTGTGCCTAGGGTGATGGTACTTGGCTAAGGTTCTTTATGGTTTATGGTTCAGTCCACATCAACGGGACGGACCGACCTAGCCAACTTTGACCATGCCTGGGCTGGTTAAGAGTATTTTGAGTATTGGATATTTCAATGTGGTAATATGGTGGTAGCATGGAGGGGAGTGTCTCCAGGACGCTGGTTTCACTGTTAAGCCTTCATGAGGTGTCGTGGGCCTAATTTAACGAAACATCGGTGAATGAGGGTGCCCACTTGATAACCCCAATGACATGCCGCATACTATATAGGCTACTGCTGTTGGATAGGCCATTTGCATTGTGCTTGTGACCATTTGTTGGCGGATTTGTGGGTAGTGTGCTTTTTAAAGTTAAACTTGAGCAGGGGCTTCTGAATGTGTTTTTACCTTGGATTTTGGCACAAGGGATTTTAACATCTAATCCTGTGTATTAATGTAATTGGGTGTGCAGATACCTTAAATAAAATAAAAAGAATCAGGCTTTTAAACAGGGAAATTCTGCTGAGTTAATGTGTGTACATAAGGAAATCAAACGGGAAATTTGGAGAGCTAAATTATCCTATAAAAGAAAACTAGAAGACAAGCTTAGCAACAACAATATGGGTTCAGCATGGGACAGTATTAGGTCTATGGTCGGCCTGACTGACAATGTGAAGGAAAGGGTCTCACTAGATGGGTTCACCTCAGATGTGGTTCTGACACAAGAGCTAAACAAATTTTACTCCAGATTTGATGTGCATTCCTTCAATAGTGAAATAATGACGCTGAAAAATATAGCACTGGAACTAAAACATCAAGCTTGTCCTCCTTATTATTGGGTTTAGACAAGAAACTTAACAGGATCTCTACAACAAACAGCTATTTAAGAAAGCAAACTCATCTTGTCTGACTGTTCTCATCCTCTGCATCAACAGTTTCAGTTTCTACCACCAGGTTCATTGCTCAGACTCCCATTTGCTAAAATAAATAGATTCAAACACTCCTTTGTTCCTTCTGCTGTCTCCCTTCTAAACGCCAGGAGGAAAAGGTAGTTTACCCACCAATGACCAGGATCATGCATCATGTTATTTATTATACTATGTGTACGTATGTATTTTTTGTAACTTCGTGTGCTCCTACTGCTGCAAAACTAATTGCCCCACTGGGGGACAAATAAAGGCATTATATTACAACGGAAGGCTAATTCAACCACCCCAAATAAATGCAACCTGAGAATTAACAAAAGCTTACCAGCACAATGGATGGACTTCTTATCCATGTACATGTAAATGAACGAAGGGCATGATGGTCCTTCAGCGATCTTGGTAACCTTTCACCAAAAGTACATTAACATTAACACAAAAGCACAAATAAAAACAGAGAAGGGAAACAGTTGTTTTATAGAAAAATGCTGGTAAAGGTATTCAAAACCATAGTGTACATATGAAAATTATGACCACCCACCTTGGACAAAATCTTTTTTAATTTTTTTTGGGACTTTTCATGAGAGTAATTCCTCGTTCTTTTTTTGGTCTAGTTGAAACAGTGAAACAAATGAAAGGATTTAAAAATAACTCCAACATCAACTTGCCAAGAAATTGGTATGCTGAAATTGCCAACAAATACAGTAGGCCTACTATGGACATATTTCCCAAATAGGTAGCCTACAATTTTTCTGTTGTAACAATTAGGCCTATGTTACATGTAATTGTAATATACTGTATATACATTCTGTCTTTATTTACATTTTATACAATGTTGTAACTTTTTTAGAAAGGGGTTACATTGCCAATTTGCTCCATGCTATGACATCATCTCGACTTACATTTGTAGTGTCAACCAAAGGCATTTCACAATCACCCATTGTGCCAGCTCGTCTGCTGTATGGTAATAAATTGCAAATAAAATTGTTATCCATTGTGAAGATCACCATTGCACTTATATTATCATCACTTCATTGGTGTGATATAGCTCTTATAATGTAGGCCTATCCTAGGATGTAATATCTCTTTATTAATATCTTACATTTCTTGGTAATATCTCTTTATATACTCAGGGATGGGTTTGCCTACTGTTAGTTAACATATCCTGTACACATTTCGAAAAATCCTTTTAAGCAATATGCATATCTGCATGTATTTGCTGTCAATTTAGGAATTCTTGCTGAAAATGCGCATTAAAGTTAGCCTAGGCTAGAAATCCAGCCTCGGAGGTCACCTAAGCACATCTAGCTACATTCGCTAATGCATGCTAATATTTGTAGCCCAATAATCAGAATGGTATTTAGCAGAAGACGGAGTACATAATGAAATTACTAGACTGGAATACCCGAACTAAGCTAGGCAACAAGGTACTTTAGTTAGGGACAAAGGGGGTGAATTTAGACTGTTACGTTTTCAAAGGTAGCCTAATAAATAAAATCCATATCATGACCAAAACATTGTAGGCTAGCGCTAGCGTCTTTGATCATGACATCTAAGTTCAGCTCTATCTAGCAACCTGTAGCAATGGACAATGAAGTCCAAGGTCACAATCACAAAAGTGGCTACAAAGTATTTTTTCCGGGTATTTTTTGTAATTTTTCCAAAATGCACAGTATAGGCTACACGTAATTCACTCATCTGTCAAACATATTACTCTTGAAATATCAAAATAAACTGAAAAAAATGTGGGTACTTACTATATGACCCAATTACCTTGTGTGTGTGTGTGTTATTAAATTCCCTCTAGCCTAATTATGGCTTCAAAGGTTGGTTCCTTTGTAAACAGCATCTTATAAACTGGTTCAAAATGATTATGCAAATTACATGTTTAAATATGCAAATATGCATTTTTTAATAGCAAATTACATTCATTAATATGTTGACTAATTATCTTCACCGGTACAATTGACAGACAAACCCATATTTGTGAGTTCAAGGTGAATTCATCATCAAAACATTAGGGGAGACCGGGGCTGGTTGGAACACTTTTCACTCTCGGCTATATTTCTCCGTCTTACAATGCGTTGAAATTGTCAAATTGTGATTAACTGAAAACTTGGGATCTCAGCCACAAAATGCATACATTCAATGTCAACAAATTATCCCTTGTTTTGAGTTGTATATGATTAAAGTGGTGTTGTGCACGTGTGCCAACCTGCCCCATGCACGGGGTTGGTTGGCACATGTAGTCGGGGTTGGTTGGAATACCTATGTTATAGTCCTTTGCAGTACCTCTTTTGCTTTTGTTTGAAGTGCTCATCTAGATCACTGCCTGTAGCTTTGCTAATGTCTTTCCTGTGTGTTTTTCTTCAGGCCCATTCATCATCAAAACATTAATATGTTGACTAATTCTCATCACCCTAGGTACAATTGACAGACACAAACCCATATTTGTGAGTTACAATACTTTCATGCACTTTCCTGAAGGCAGCATCCTCTGAAACTACCACAGACAGAGGATATTGCCTTTGTTTGGGCTGCATTTTGTATACACAGAAGTTCACCAAAGGTGAATTCATCATCAAAACATTAATATGTTGACTAATTCTCATCACCCTAGGTACAATTGACAGACACAAACCCATATTTGTGAGTTACAATACTTTCATGCACTTTCCTGAAGGCAGCATCCTCTGAAACTACCACAGACAGAGGATATTGCCTTTGTTTGGGCTGCATTTTGTATACACGGAAGTTCACCAAAGGTGAATTCATCATCAAAACATTAATATGTTGACTAATTCTCATCACCCTAGGTACAATTGACAGACACAACCCCATATTTGTGAGTTACAATACTTTCATGCACTTTCCTGAAGGCAGCATCCTCTGAAACTATACCACAGACAGAGGATATTGCCTTTGTTTGGGCTGCATTTTGTATACACGGAAGTTCACCAAAGGTGAATTCATCATCAAAACATTAATATGTTGACTAATTCTCATCACCCTAGGTACAATTGACAGACACAAACCCATATTTGTGAGTTACAATACTTTCATGCACTTTCCTGAAGGCAGCATCCTCTGAAACTATACCACAGACAGAGGATATTGCCTTTGTTTGGGCTGCATTTTGTATACACGGAAGTTCACCAAAGGTGAATTCATCATCAAAACATTAATATGTTGACTAATTCTCATTACCCTAGGTACATTTGACAGACACAAACCCATATTTGTGAGTTACAATACTTTCATGCACTTTCCTGAAGGCAGCATCCTCTGAAACTACCACAGACAGAGGATATTGCCTTTGTTTGGGCTGCATTTTGTATACACGGAAGTTCACCAAAGGTGAATTCATCATCAAAACATTAATATGTTGACTAATTCTCATTACCCTAGGTACAATTGACAGACACAAACCCATATTTGTGAGTTACAATACTTTCATGCACTTTCCTGAAGGCAGCATCCTCTGAAACTACCACAGACAGAGGATATTGCCTTTGTTTGGGCTGCATTTTGTATACACGGAAGTTCACCAAAGGTGAATTCATCATCAAAACATTAATATGTTGACTAATTCTCATTACCCTAGGTACATTTGACAGACACAAACCCATATTTGTGAGTTACAATACTTTCATGCACTTTCCTGAAGGCAGCATCCTCTGAAACTACCACAGACAGAGGATATTGCCTTTGTTTGGGCTGCATTTTGTATACACGGAAGTTCACCAAAGGTGAATTCATCATCAAAACATTAATATGTTGACTAATTCTCATTACCCTAGGTACATTTGACAGACACAAACCCATATTTGTGAGTTACAATACTTTCATGCACTTTCCTGAAGGCAGCATCCTCTGAAACTACCACAGACAGAGGATATTGCCTTTGTTTGGGCTGCATTTTGTAGAAAATAACAAATGGTCGCACTCCAAAAAGTATTTTCTTGCTTTTAATTCATTTTAGCACAGGGGTTAATTGACAAACGTTTCGGCCTGATGGCCTTCGTCAGTGTGTTACATCCCTATGGCTACTTCCTAGTTTTAAATAGACAAGTTTATTCAATTAGTAGCACCTGTCCTCATTAGCTCCGTGAATTCAACAGGCGCTCCTACACATCAGGCCTCACCGGCCGTTCATCAGTCGGAGCGCTTGGTGTCTCCAAAATGCAACACAATAATTTACATTTTAACAACGCATCACCACATATCTTACCTTATTCCAAGAGGTTTAAGGATCGAAAAAGCCCCGACCATCGGCAGAGATGATCCACAGTTTTGTGAAAAGTGGTGCGAGATCCTCAATCACTGCTCAATGAACCTCATGCTCTTAGTTGTAGAGCAGGCAACCAAAGATCTACATACTACAAAAAGCTCCATCCAAGACTGCATGAAAGAAATTGAGGAAAGCCACAGCAAGAAAGACCTTGAAGGGATGCAAAAGAAACTAAAAGAACAAGTGGACACCTTTCGGGATGAGCTATTGAAATTCAAACTCCGAAAATTTCGTCGTGACACGATGGATTACAAAGACAACAACATCTACAGATGGCTATCCAACAGACCAGCAAGACCTCCGCGTGATCCACGCCACCATGGCCGGCGACACACAGCTTCCATCTCTTCAATGGCATCCTCCTCCTCTTCTGCGGTATCTTTTTTGGAATCCGAACGATCCATGAGAAGCAAATCAAGGACCAAAAGACCCGGTCGCGACCCACCAGGAGGGGCTCAAGGGGGCAGCGGAAGAGGCAAGTGATTTCCAACCATATTCAGTGCATTGAAGCTAATAAAGAGAATGATCAGCTAGTGTTTAACCTATCGGAAAAAACACTCACTATTGAACAAGAAGACGTCCTTAAGAAGGGTTTATCATTTGTTCCATCTCCAAAGATCAACCCATTCTTAGTTAAGATTGAACTGTTTAAATTTCTAAGAAACATCAAGCTGAAAGGCTTTTTTGGCTCTGCTCCACAAAATCCAATAACACAAGCACCAAGATTTAAACCCAAGAGTACATTCACACCCCAGATACAAAACCCATCAGTGAACACGTTCTGCCGTCTGGTTGAACACGACATTGACTGTTTGCTCAAAGAAAAGAAGACATTTGAAAGGGAACAAAAGAACAATCTGACTATCTCTCAAAGGGACGCCTTGAAGAACCTGCAAAAAGACGCAACTATCATCATCCAAAAAGCGGACAAAGGCGGCGGGATAGTCATTCAAGACACCGCAACATATGTACAAAAAATAAAGAACATGTTAAGTGATGTCACTTGCTACAAGAAACTGACTCTGAACCCTGTATGCTCATACAAAGATAGAATTGATCGCATGATAAATCAAGGGCTAGCCATGAAATGGTTAACAGAAAAAGAATCTAAGTTTCTGACCAACAATAATCCAGTCACACCATTATTGTATGCGTTACCTAAAATACACAAATCCGTGATGAACCCTCCATACCGTCCTATTGTGTCAGGGATTAATTCCCTCACCGAGAAAGTGTCAGAATTTGTTGATTACCACTTACAACCTTTTGTTAGGAAGTTACCATCTTATTTGAAGGACACAACTGACCTTTTGAATAGATTACAACTAATACAAAATGTGGATGAACATGATTGGTTTGTGACATTGGATGTGTCTTCCCTATACACTTCTATCCCTCACAAAGATGGTCTAGAAGCTTTAAATCACTACTTACTTGAAACCCCAATAGACATACCTACGAACTTTATCACGGATTTAACAGAGTTTATCCTCACCCACAATTACTTTCTATTTGAGAACGACTATTATCTACAACTGCAGGGTACAGCCATGGGCACCCCATTGGCACCAAGCTATGCTAACCTGTTCATGGGGAAATTTGAACTGGATTTTGTGTACAACAACAATCCTTTTAAACATCTTATAAAACTTTGGGTAAGATACATTGACGACTGTTTTTTGATTTGGAAAGGTAATGAGACCGAGCTATTGGAGTTCACAAATTTTTTGAACTCAAGACTAGAGACTATCACATTTTCATCAGAGAGGGATTTGGAGTCAATACATTTTTTAGATGTTTTAATATTGAAACAACACAATCAGATATCCACCACAGTTTTTCGTAAAGAGACCGATAAAAACACGTTGTTGAGTGCAGACAGCCACCATCCAGTGCCACTGAAACAAGGGTTGCCGCTTAGCCAATTATACCGGGTCCGACGTATCTGCGATACAGACAAGGAATTTGAAAAACAGTCAGTAACTTTGCTTAACCGATTTCGATCACGGGGGTACCCTGAAGAATGGTTGACCCCAGCTTATGAGAAAGTAAGATCATCGCAAAGATCAGAACTACTATCGAAGAAAGGAAAAAAACAGACACGTCCTTTTTCAGTGAACTACGCACTCACATACAACAAATTATCAAGACCTGTCAAATCAATTGTGAATACACATTGGCATATTCTAACAACAGACACCTCTTTGAATAACACATTTGCTGCACCACCTCTCTTCACTCATAAAAGGTCGAGTAACCTAAATAATCTATTGGTAAGGTCGGACGTCATTCGCACAGGGAAGCCCTCCTTCATCAAGGGGTGCTTCCCTTGCAGAAATTGTGCTGCTTGTCCACACATGCTAAAAACCAATACGTTCAGCTGCTTTCACACGGGAGAATTGTACAAAATAGATTCATTAATAAATTGTTCTACGAAAAACGTAATTTATCTTTTGCAATGCCCTTGCCATTTATTATATGTTGGGAAAACATCGCGACAATTAAGAACAAGACTGAGTGAACATAAATCAGCCAAACCCTAGGAATGATATAACTTCACCTGTAGCAAGACACTTCATAGAAAAAAATCACACTTTAGAAGATCTGAAATGCACTGGTATAGAGCACGTACAAAGACCTCGAAGAGGAGGAGATACAGACAAAAAGCTCCTTCAGAGGGAGTCTTTCTGGATGTATCGCCTACGTTCTATGTCACCAGAGGGAATGAATGAAGACTTTGATCTGTCGTCATTTCTGTGATTGTGTCATTCTGAGTGTCACTGACATGTTATTGTCTTATGTATTTATCATTGTCTGACTATAAGATATGTGGTGATGCGTTGTTAAAATGTAAATTATTGTGTTGCATTTTGGAGACACCAAGCGCTCCGACTGATGAACGGCCGGTGAGGCCTGATGTGTAGGAGCGCCTGTTGAATTCACGGAGCTAATGAGGACAGGTGCTACTAATTGAATAAACTTGTCTATTTAAAACTAGGAAGTAGCCATAGGGATGTAACACACTGACGAAGGCCATCAGGCCGAAACGTTTGTCAATTAACCCCTGTGCTAAAATGAATTAAAAGCAAGAAAATACTTTTTGGAGTGCGACCATTTGTTATTTTCTATGAGTTCCCTGGATTACGCACCCACAAAGAAACGAGAATAATTGGGAGAGCGCGGTGTTGGCTAAGAAAAGGCTGCATTTTGTATACACGGAAGTTCACCAAAGGTGAATTCATCATCAAAACATTAATATGTTGACTAATTCTCATCACCCTAGGTACAATTGACAGACACAAACCCATATTTGTGAGTTACAATACTTTCATGCACTTTCCTGAAGGCAGCATCCTCTGAAACTATACCACAGACAGAGGATATTGCCTTTGTTTGGGCTGCATTTTGTATACACGGAAGTTCACCAAAGGTGAATTCATCATCAAAACATTAATATGTTGACTAATTCTCATTACCCTAGGTACATTTGACAGACACAAACCCATATTTGTGAGTTACAATACTTTCATGCACTTTCCTGAAGGCAGCATCCTCTGAAACTACCACAGACAGAGGATATTGCCTTTGTTTGGGCTGCATTTTGTATACACGGAAGTTCACCAAAGGTGAATTCATCATCAAAACATTAATATGTTGACTAATTCTCATCACCCTAGGTACAATTGACAGACACAAACCCATATTTGTGAGTTACAATACTTTCATGCACTTTCCTGAAGGCAGCATCCTCTGAAACTACCACAGACAGAGGATATTGCCTTTGTTTGGGCTGCATTTTTACATTGTCAGATTAATCTTTATATGTCTTAATTAATTTGTATAAAAAATGCACACTTCCCTCTCCTCCACCTTTGGTGCTTCCCTACCTTAGCTGCAGTGTGTATCCTTAGGAATAGGTAGATGCAGCATATTGGGTACTGAAATATTCACAGGAACCCATAGAAATTGAATATTCATTCAATATTAGTTGTGCAGATGTATAGTCCATCTAATACCCACCCATTGAATTGAATTTCCCCTGGGGATCAATAAAGTATCTATCTATCTATCTGAACCAACAAAGAAAATGCAAAAATAGTGTTTTGTGTTATTATTCCATATTCCATTATATATTATTTGTGTAGTCATTCTACATCAGAACTGGACATACAATCCAAATAGTCTACAAGAAACCTCAGTGTGTTACCTTTCATTTGAGACCAGAATTATGCTTCTACACCAAGAGGTTGCCACACAATAAGGCATTTTGGGTTACCAGAAGTCCTATGGGGAGTTTCCATAGGACATTTTACAAAAAGCATTACATAGCCTGGCTCAGGGCAAGATCGATCACAGGAAAGAAAAAGTCACACGTGGAGTAGCAATAACATATATTACATTTATTAAAGACAGACAACTTTACAATGAATAGGCAATTTAATATGTCGTAGCCTTAACTCCACCAATGACGGGTTCGGAGACACAATACCACACAAATATTGGCAATGTTATTTTATTGTACAGACAGCATGGTCCACAACACACAATAACAGGACAGGCAGGCTGGTAGAGTAGCTAAACCAGAACCGACATTCTAGGCAACTACCCCTCCTCCCAAGGCCCAGGCTGAACAGAATACCACTGATAGCACAACCCCCAGATGAGACAAAAAATAAATAAATAATAAACAGCATTTACAAATACTGATAGTACATGACTGATGCAAAAAAAATGCCCCCACTTCACTTTCAATGTATTCACACATGAGATCAGTTTCCCCACAGTAAATAAAGGTCACAACACCCAATAGAGATCACAGCAAGCAATAGAGATCACAGCAAGCAATAGAGATCACAGCAAACAGTAGAGATCACAACACGCCACACATTAGATAACACATCACATCGCATGTCGAGGAGTCAGTTCCGCAATCAGCATGACAGTCAAATAATTCCCCCCATTAACAATTTCACCGTTGTGCAAGAGTGGAGGAAGCCACGGGCAGTTCAATGGATGCATTTCCCTCCTAATTGCTTCAATAAGCAATCAACCCGTGAATCCCCCAGTCCAATCAGGGCAGACGTGACAGTAAATTGAAACTTACACACCCACTCCAAACAAGCGACATAACCAAGCATCACACAACATTCAAAGCTTATACAATAAATCATGCCCGACTGTGACAAATAGGCAAAACAAAAGGCATTTTTGATTGGACCGAAACACCAAATCAGTGGAACGGAAGTGGACTCAAACTAGATTACAGAACACAGGAAGTAACAAAAGCACATGACAAGGGAAAACAAAGCAGCACATGGTACAGAACACAGGGCACAGTGCCCTGTGTTCTGTACCATGTGCTGCAAAAACTGATATCTAACCAAGTGTAATAATCTTATATTAAGATAAAAAGATCTAGTTTGTATTGTTAGGAAAAAAGATACTTACTTTGTACTTTATAAAGATACTTACTTTGAGCTTTCTCATACAATTATTTGACTTAAAATAAGTCAAAATCTTCTGGAATTAAGACATAAAATAAGTAGAATTATTTGTCCATGGGGTAAGTAAATTTCACTTAATTTCAGATACATTTACTTACCCCATGGACAAATAATTGTACATGTTATACATGTCTTAATTCAAGAAGAACAGGAGACATACAAAGACATCCCTACATGACAGGAACATATACACATGATACACAAGAAACATTAACCTGGATTGTGACAAAAAGTAGTTAACGCATCTCAGAACACCTGCACCCAGCTCACCTGTAGGAGACAGAGGCTACACACAGACAGGAACAATAGGGGGATTCGACTTGATGAAGCCGCCTGCAGCCGTCTTAAGCTGACTGCATAACGTGATCATTTCATTCTGATACGTTTTCAACCCGGAGTTGTGCACACGTTATGGTTGAAAAGGTATCAGAATCTCAGAAATAATCACGTTATGCAGTCAGCTTAAGACAGCTGCAGGCGACTACATCAAGTCGAATCCCCCTATTGAAAACAGGAAGTCACGTCTTTTCATGTAGACTCAAACAATAGTGTATTTCTGGTGTTGGTTTTGACTTGGTCTCACCATGCTTTGGTCTTGGTCTTGTCTCGATCTGCATGCCCTCTGGTCTTGGTAATGATTTGGCCTCGGTTTAGGTGGTCTTGATTACTGCTAATATGTTCCATATCCATGCAGATGACTATTGAGGGGGAAGTGGTAGGGAAGTATAAATAATATAGGAACAATACTAGAAGATACACTATCATGAAATTCCAACACTGATGGCATCTACAAAAAGGGTCTGACGTATATGTCCTCAAACAGATAAACCTGACAGCAGGGTGGGAACAGAGGATTGTATTGTGTCTAGAAGAAAGACACCCACACAACTTGAAGCCTGATTTGGTATAAAGCCCACTCACCACGACAAGGTACAGGCCACGAGTGGGATGTTAGTAAGACTAGACAAATACAGTTAGTATGAACAGATAAAGACGCAGGACAAGACACATAAACACATATAAGGTAAAAGGGAGAGGGTGAGGAGAGGGGGCAGAGTCCTGCCTCTGGGGGAGGTGGGGGGTAGAGTCCTGCCTCTGGGGGAGGTCATGGGGAGGTGGGGGCAGAGTCCTGCCTCTGGGGGGGAGGTAATGGGGAGGTGGGGGGTAGAGTCCTGCCTCTGGGGGAGGGGGGGTAGAGTCCTGCCTCTGGGGGAGGTCATGGGGAGGTGGGGGCAGAGTCCTGCCTCTGGGGGGGAGGTAATGGGGAGGTGGGGGGTAGAGTCCTGCCTCTGGGGGAGGTCATGGGGAGGTGGGGGCAGAGTCCTGCCTCTGGGGGGGAGGTAATGGGGAGGTGGGGGCAGAGTCCTGCCTCTGGGGGAGGTGGGGGGTAGAGTCCTGCCTCTGGGGGAGGTCATGGGGAGGTGGGGGGTAGAGTCCTGCCTCTGGGGAGGTGGGGGCAGAGTCCTGCCTCTGGGGGAGGTCATGGGGAGGTGGGGGCAGAGTCCTGCCTCTGGGGGAGGTCATGGGGAGGTGGGGGGTAGAGTCCTGCCTCTGGGGAGGTGGGGGCAGAGTCCTGCCTCTGGGGGAGGTGGGGGGTAGAGTCTTGCCTCTGGGGGAGGTCATGGGGAGGTGGGGGCAGAGTCTTGCCTCTGGGGGAGGTGGGGGCAGAGTCCTGCCTCTGGGGGAGGTGGGGGGTAGAGTCTTGCCTCTGGGGGAGGTCATGGGGAGGTGGGGGCAGAGTCCTGCCTCTGGGGGAGGTGGGGGCAGAGTCCTGCCTCTGGGGGAGGTGGGGGGTAGAGTCCTGTCTCTGGGGAGGTGGGGGTAGAGTCCTGTCTCTGGGGGAGGTGGGGGGTAGAGTCCTGCCTCAAACCCGGTCCTGGTTTTTTTGCCACAGGAACAATTTTAGCTGGCGAGTGAAATTTTCAGGGGACATGTATGACAACTGGCCCTTCAGTTTTTTAGTGAGGCATTGCATTGCTCCACCAATTGCGAATTTATCCCATCAAATTGAGGATAGGCAGCCAATTTATACCCCACAGAACAACCTGTAATAGAAAAGGGGAAATAAAGATACCAAATGAAGAATCATTATTGTGAAACTTTTGAAGAATTTATTCATAGTCATATTCAGAGTGCTCTTTTTGTGGTTTATGCTCTTCACTAATTCCTGACCTGTGTGGTTCCTCCAGTGGAGGCGATCAACCAAGAACCATGTGTCCTTAAAGAGCACTGGGTCCCGGTTTAACGCATATTGGTGTAGATTGCAGCTATTGTCATACACGACAACCTTGGGCACTGGTAAAGGCAGAGGTGGACGAAATACACAATTCTTTTACTTAAGTGAAATTATAAATACATAAACACAATAAATATTACTCCAATACAAGTACACGTATTTGTCATTTTTAATGTATTGTAATGTAATGCTTATCTGGTCATTAATACGGTTGGTCAGTCATAAAACTTAAATAGACCTTTAGTTCCTTACATCCAACGAAAACATCTGACCGATGTTCACTTTTTCAAATGTGCAAAGTAACGAGTAATTCATGCTCATATTTCAAATATAGTGGAGTCAAAAGTACAGTATTTGCCTTTCAAATGTAGTGGAGTAAAAGACACAAGTTTCCAAAAAGATTAAAACTCAAGTAAGTACAGATAACGGAATATACATAAAGGAAGATAATCCGTGTGCAATTGCCATGGAAGTGCAATGAATGAATGATGCTGTTTGTGATATTTCTACTTACTTTCCCTGAAACGTGTCCTGAGCACAGTAAATGGAGTGTCTGGCGACTCACACTTCACCATGACCTCAAATCCGTAGCATATTCCTGATAGTGAGACAAAGACAGCAATGAGGATGCTTCAGTTGTAATTTAAGATGACAACAATTAGTGCTTGTATTCTGAAATAGTTACAAACCATGCAAACAATGCACCAGGAATATTCCAGGAAGTAGGGAGGGGTGCCCACTGGTGCTTTTACGGCAGGCAGGTTGAACTCCATGCTTGTCTGCCACATAGTGCCCCCTCTCCCTTACTTTTGTCAGGGCAGGGAAAAAGGACATGGGGTGTGGCAGGCTTGGATCCTCAGGACATGGATCCTCAGGCATTTCTTCCCTGGCATCAAATGGTCTTTCTGCTCTGTCCAGCAGGTCCAGGAGGAGTGACCTCAGGTATGGCGGTACATGGCTCTCTTCATTGTTTTTCATTATGTCAAAAAACAGAGGGCACTGATGTTGCAGAAACAGCATGTCATTAAAAGACTGCTTTACATCTGCTCCATCCGCCATCCTCTGCACAAAATGGTGCAGCTCCGGTGAAGGGTGAAGGAGTGCACATGCTGCACTGTTCTTCGCCAGTGCCCTGATTAATTTCTCCAAGGCATCAGGGCATTTCTGTGGCCATAGTTGGAGAACTGGCCACAGAGAGGGTGGAACACAGGCCACAATTTCAACACAATTTCAACACTCTCCTCTCTTGTCAGCCCTGTGTCTGAGTAGACCTTCATCAGTTGACACCCTCTGGCCTTAGGGACAAACACCCTGTCCTTGTGACTGGTGATTTAAAAAAAAGAAGAAGCTAAATTAGACAAGGTCTTTTTAACATAATGTGGTCATCACAAAGGCACACACATATTTCAGATTCACACCATTTTTAATGATGAGGTAATGTATTACATTGTGGTGTTACTTTTACTTGGCAACTCAGTGAACCATTTATGTAATTAATTATTTTTGTACTTATCTCCCTTTCTGCCTCGGACGCTCCGTGTCGTTGGGACGGAAGAGCAAATCCCGCAGAAGCTCACGCCGGAAGCTCAGGGCTGTGCCGTCACAAATAATTACCTGAGGTGTGGGGCCGCACTGAGGACACTCAAAACCAGTATCAAAAGAGATGTCTAGCAGCTCAGAGAAGGCATACCATGATAATTTAAATTTATGGTATGCGAAAATCTGGCATGCATTTTCACACCCTGCATCCACCATGTGTTTTATCAGTGTTTGATAAAATCCAAACATTGTCATTCTGAAATACAATAGAAAATGGTTATGGTTACTTAACTGATGCTTTCAGATTTAAAGCCATGCCAGTACATTACCATTAAAAAATATTATCATTTTCTGACCCTATATTCAAGTTTAACTTTTGTATTACATGAAATGTTCACTTTTATGTTCCAACAAACATAGTCACAGAACAAATCCAGCCATATGCTTTCAGATCAGATATGTACTGCAGAGTTAAAACGCTCACCCAGTCTGCATGAAGTGGTACATGTAGTCCTTTAGCACTTCATGGGAGACAAGATATGCCCCCATGTTAAGAATGGCGTCCTCAATACCATCATAAGGACTGACACTGCCACACTCGACACATACATAGGAAGACACTGTAACAAGACACATGAACACACATTTCAGGCAATTTCTTATATAAATACAAGACCAAATGGAAGAGCTAAGACATTCTGCAGAAATATGACTTAGGGTGCATCCACTGTTAGTATACCAACCTTTGCATTCATACAAAAAGTTCCTAGCAATGAGAGGAACCTCCTTTCCCTCACCAGGGCTTCCCTGTGCCAATCCACAGGCCCTGCAGGACATCTTATAAAGATGTATCTTGTCCCCCTGCACATGGGCTTGTGGATTATAGCCTGGGGAATTAAATATGATATAACCCTGTTGGTTGGGTGACTGCCTTTAAAATGGTAATGCAAGGCATACGTAAGACTGGATGATTCAGAACACAATGCACAAGTGATTTTGAACGAATACATACAATTTCTGACTCTAATGCAGGTCTGCTTTCTGCAATGCAAGGCCCTGTTGCCATCCTGTTGTCTCCACTGGTTTCTCCTGCCTCTTGGGCACTTCGCCTCTTCTTCCTCTTAGGGACTTTGCTGAAGTCGTAAAGAGGCCCATCACCCCAAATAACTTCACGCCGCAACATCCTGTACCATAAAAAACAAAGCAATCAAACATTAGGGAAATTCAGGGAAAATTACCTTTTGCTACAAACCACCAGACAACATACCTGGATTGGTGCTGAAGGACTGTGCTGAAAGTTCAAGGATGTCCTCTTAGACATCTCACTGAGGCCATTGTCCCCTGATCTCTGAGCCAAAAACTACTCCAAAAACTACTCACAACACCTGATTGGCACAATGTATTCACAACACACCACATGATTGGCGTGATGTATTCACATGTCAACTTTTAGCTGTGGAAACCCCATTCATATCTATGGGAGATTTGAGTGCTGTGTCTCATTAGAAAGTCTCTGGCTAAACATATTTTATGTCTAATTTGCCAGGGATAACAAAGACTCTCTGTTGCCTCCTCTCCTCTCTAATGACACCAGCCCGGTCCTGAGCACCCATGATGTCAGACTCTGTACCAGTCTTCTTCTTCAACCTGTCTCTGGCAACTTCATGGGTCCCTGCATTCCTCAAATCAGCGACAATAGTTCCTCTTCCCAAGCAATGAAGTGTAACAGGCCTGAACGATTACAGGCCTGTGGCACTCACCCCCATCGCAGCGAAATGCTTTAAGAGTCTGGTCATCACACAGATAAAATCTGCCATACCACCTTCACTAGACCAATACCAGTTTTGCTTACAGAAATAACAGGTTGACAGAGGATGGCATAGACTGTGTTACACCCTCTGCTAGAACATCTAGAGCACAGGAACACACATGCAAGGCTTCTTTTTTGCTGATTTTAGCTCAGCTTTAAATACAATCTTGCCGAACAAACTCTGTAGCAAATTACATGAAGTTGGACTCAGCACCTGCAACAGCTCCAGCATATGCAACTGGATTCAGGACAAACCACACTCAGTATGTAAGGGTCGTCAGGCACATATCATCCACCTTGCCCAATAACACCCCCCCCCCCCCCCCCAAGAGCTGGTATGGACGCTATACAGCCATGGATGCTGCACCACAACCCCGCCCCCTTCCCTCCTAAGTCTTAAGTGATACATTGTTTACTTGAGCTTGGATGTGATTAACCCAGGTCAAGTCCTCAAATAGCCTATATGTACTCCAACATACTTGAAGCTGCTCTCTCTACTTGGGCTCCGCCTAGTGGGCTGTCCTCCTTCAGTGACAGGTTTCTTCAACGCAGGTCCTTTTCTCTTGCTGCTCTCAGACTTTACTGTTTACTCTTTACTGCATCATAGTTGCAAAGATAGAGCTGAATATAAATTAATTAAAGATGAAGCGGAACAGAAAAAAAGCCACACAAAAATCATATTCATTATAGTTATGGTTATGATTTAGAGACAAAAAGAACCCTTTCATTAATTAAGTGTATGCTTAAGAGTATGCTGAACCGATCTTTAAACCAGATCTTTAGACACCAGATCTAGATCTTTAAAACAGATCTTTAGACACAAACGAGGAACCACTGAATTTGAAATTTAAATTTTATTCTGGCCCCTATAGGAGCACAAACAGGTAGGTCAATTAACAGTGAATTACACCAGTACAATAAGTTGTGTGGAATCCTGTGTCATATAAGGTCTGACCATTATATATATTATATATAATATGCACTTTGCAATTGCAATTGTAAAGATTTGTATAGCCTACAGTCACTGGCTAAATTCCCAGAATAGAGCCCTTAGAAATTGAATAATATGCACAAATAAAATCTCATCACTGCAAGTGTGATTACAAAGGTCTTCATAACCTACAAAAGAGTGTTAACTAATAAGAGCCCTAACCTATATTATAAGAGCCCTGGCTGATGAATCTATAAAAACAAAAACACATATGCAATCACTTAAATTTAAGAGCCCCAAGTGCAATAAGAGCCCTGGCCTATATTATAAGAGCCCTGGCTGATGGAGCTATAAAACAACAAAAGAACAAGAACAACAAAAACACAAAAACATTAATATATTAGGTGAATGAATTTTGCAATTGCAAAGATGTGTATGCAGTCACTGGCAAAAGTCCCCCAAAGTAAGAGCCCCGAGCGCAATAAGAGCCCTGGCCTATATTATAAGAGCCCTGGCTGATGAAACTATAAAAAAAACACCCAAAACAAAAAACATAAAATGCAACCAAATGGAAAAAAACGTATCAACTTACTTCCAGCCGTTTTCCTGCGTAAAATTATACTTTTATACTACTTTTATAATTACAAAACCTCTCTGAGTTGAGCGCTTCGGCGTTCGTTCGTGTCACTTTGTCTCTCTACGTACACATGCTCCAGACGCCAGCGTTGACGTTACTGGCGTTGCTGACGTGGTTGGTTGCGTGTGTCACATGACCGCAACCAGCCTATCACACCAGGGCTCTTATACGGGGCTCTTCGGCGTTTTTCGAGTGTTTACATAATTTCGTGCAGTTTTGACTATGTTAGGTCACAGATACCTGTGATTACAACACCTCATTTTTACTTTTTTGTGTTTAACTAGGTGGCGCTATACATGAAATGAGTGGTTATGGAATGGGTTGACATGGCCCTTTGAGATCAACATACAAAAACAAAATGGTCCTCCTAAACCCTACGGTTCTCGAGATATTCACAGAAAACTGTGTCTGCCCTACCCTCCTTTCGGGGGGTCCAGTCCAGCGGGGGGGCTACAGATCAAATTATACAGATTATTATGACTGCTTCGCTGCGCGCCGGTCATAATACATATATATATATATATATGATGACATTTAATAAGGATCCCCGCGGCAGGGGAGACCATCGCAAATCGTCCAGGTAACAGAACCAGGTATGATGAACACAAGACCATACTGACAAACCAGGAGGCCGTCCACTTGCTGATACACTTGTTATCTGACACCACACACCACGGCTGAATTTGAGGATCATTTCCAATGTTTACCGTAAAGCTTACCGCTCTGTAGAGGAGGAGGGACACAAGTATTATTGTGCATGTGTAGAAAATTGGTGGATGGTTGTATATTGTAGCCTACAAATACGGAATCTTTTGAAATACCTCCTTACCTCAAAAGAGTCAGGAAAATATGTTTTAATCTTATTTTCACTTAAAGGCACCCTTTAACGTTTCCTTACCTTAACATAACGTTTCCAAAATCATTTTGATGGCGCATAACCTCATAACATCATTTTGCCATTGTCTGAACGTCCCTCTATAGGCGATTATCGACCTAGCAACTTTCTGTGTTCTGGTAGGAACACTTGGTCTGAGCTGTGCTCCGCTGTAGGCCTACATCTTTCTATACATCCTGACGTTCCTGTCTGTCAGGTCACATACATGTATATATGCTTGTCAGACTATGACAACTAGTTATGACTATATATACGTAGCTATAGCATAGTAAAAAAGCAGTCATTTGTACAAAATCAGTTGCATGGATGTACTAATTAAAGCATTGCTATTTGTTCAAGATGGGGAGAAGCTGCTTTAATGATGTGCACAAGTGGTGATGTGAAGATGATATGGATTTTGAAAAAAAAAACTGTTTTGAGAATTACAATTCTGATCTGAGAAATGCGCCAAAGAAAAACTGTAACAGTAGCATATTGATCATTAAAGATGAATGATGTATGAGCAGTATTTGTACCATGGTTCTTGAATTTCCCCTTGGGGATCAATAAAGTATCTATCTATTTATATATCTATCTACCATGGCTTTCCATCCCAATGTATTGTGTGTGTGTGTGTGTGTGTGTGCGTGTGCGTGTGTATTGACCGAAACTTCAAGGAAACATCAAGAAAAATGCCTACTTGTATTATTTTTTTGCATATATACACACTGGACTTGTCAACCAGGTAGCCATATATGGCAGGCCAATGAATCTCTGGCCACTTGCTAACATCTTCTACCCATTCTGTTATCAGCTCAGGATCAGGCAGACAATCGCCATTAGCTTAAGACTAATTTATTAAGGTACGATTCGCAGTCCTGCATGGGATGACAATGATATGTGCATACCTTCACAGCTCAACATGCCGGTCTATTAGCTGCACCATTTTTATGATCCCATGCTGCGCGCGCACCAAACCTAGGCTCTGGATGATTACAAACATTGAAGGGGTCTAGGCTTTGAAGGGTTCTATAGGCAGTAAGGCTTTGAAGGGGTCTATAGGCAGTAAGGCTTTGAAGGGGTCTATAGGCAGTAAGGCTTTGAAGGGTTCTATAGGCAGTAAGGCTTTGAAGGGGTCTATAGGCAGTACGGCTTTGAAGGGTAATAGGCAGTAAGGCTTTGAAGGGGTCTATAGGCAGTACGGCTTTGAAGGGTTCTATAGGCAGTACGGCTTTGAAGGGGTCTATAGGCAGTAAGGCTTTGAAGGGTTCTACCAAGGAACCTTCTCCAGTGGAGTTTCATGGGATCTAGGTTGAACAAAATGTCAGCCACCACAACACTATAAGTGTGTGTGTGTGTGTGTGTGTGTGTGTGTGTGTGTGTGTGACGTTTAACTCACTCTCGATCTCAACCACATTACAAAGCAGAGACATACAGGGATCGGGCAGGTGATTTCACTCTAGGAAATGATTTCTTATATGACCCAATAGTAACTTATGTGACCAAGTTACATAGTAGCCTAAAGACTAAAATTTAGATTTTTGATTAATATGAGATAAGTTGATCTGCAGGCAAAGAATGTGTACAACACAAGTTTATGTGCTTCATCATGTCACCGTGGCAACATACTTGCCTCAAATAGATTTTTCCAGAAGATTCCAGAAAAAAAAACAAGTGGTCTTGTGTCTCCACTTGCCCAGCAGGGGGTAAAGGGCACCTTTTGAGCACAAAAACCATTAGTAGTATTATGATATATTAATATATGAAATAATTAATTCCCCAATATCCACCATCATGACAAACAACAACAATCACAAACATGTTACATCCTATTACAGCCTATTGATACATTCAATACAGCAACTGATAAATAGCCTGGCTCTGGCCTGGCTGACGCCAAACCTCATCTCATTGAGATGGGGTCTGGGAACTACATGTACATTTTCTTGTATTTGAAACGTGGTTTACGAATGCCCAGAGCCGTTTATTGGGCGATACGAATGTCTATCAAATGCGTCTGTACCAAAGATTCTAGAACAGAGCTCAGCTGCCTAGCAGCGTGAATAAAATTGTGCGCAAGGCAGCATGGGAAAACCCAGGCTAACTGATAAACGGAAAATAGCAAAACAATAATGATGCCTCTTTAAAGTAATTTAATGTAAAGTGTAATGTAATGTAATGCAATAGTCTGTTTAATAGGCTCATATTTAACTGAACACACAGGTGTGCACAGTAGCAAAGCAGAAGTCCCTCTGTACTTGTCAATGAAAAGATCACTCCAGTTTCAAGTTCCATTTGGTTAGATTAGCTGGAATTACGCATAGGCCCATGTGTGAACCTAAATCCAAGTTTGAGCTACGATATGTCTTGACAAATCACAGGATCTGACAATATTGAAGGTTGTGTCGGATTTGAGAAAACCTCAAACATGTTACAGGCTTAAGGAATCAAGACCAACAGCAGGAACATTTGTTTCTTAATCTTGAATGTTGGTATATGGCAGTAAGAAAGGTAGTTCTTTTGAATATTACAGGGTTTGATCTTCCATTTGGCTATGCATGGCCTGCAGCTGATACAACTCAGAGGGGGAAAGATTCTACTGGGGAATGGCTCCCGTGAGGGCTGGCACACTGGCAAAAAAATAGGCCTCACCTTGTCAAGTTCAATTTTAACTTGTTACAGCTGAGAAGCCCCTGATTGATTAGCTCAAAATACAAAGGACTGCATCTCATGTAATTGGCAGCAGGTGTCACCAGTGACCATTTCCTTTACAAAAACACGCCTCCATGGTGCAAAAAAAAATCTTTTTAGTAGCCTGAACTATTCCTGGCTAAGATTTAAATTCTACTGGCTGATTAATTGTCACCCCACTCTTAGGAAAGAATCTGTTTGTGTTCTAAAAATGTTATTTGGACTGCCATTACTGATTCTTTTATACACAAATTACAGAGTGGAGAGTTCGCCTGTGATCTTCAGTGCGTTTGATGAGGATGGACCTGAAGAGGGTTGGGAAAAGCTGGAGGCGCTCCTAAAGACTTCATCTGAGGGAGACTGGCATTCTGAAGTATCTATCGTTCCTAGCCTGTCTGAGACCAAAGAAGCGATTCCGTGGCTCTCACATAAATTGCAACAGGTTGTATGGCCCCCTCAACAAACGCAACAAACTGTTCCATTGGTGTCTGAACAACCTAAAATGATTGACGTCTTTCCAGACCCCTTTCAACAGCAGGTTACTGTGAAACCTCAACAGCAGGTTACTGTGAAACCTCAACAGCAGGTTACTGTGAAACCTCAACAGCAGGTTACTGTGAAACCTCAACAGCAGGTTACTGTGAAGCCTCAACAGCAGGTTACTGTGAAGCCTCAACAGCAGGTTACTGTGAAGCCTCAACAGCAGGTTACTGTGAAGCCTCAACAGCAGGTTACTGTGAAACCTCAACAGCAGGTTCCAGTGGTCCCTGAGCAATTTCAACAGCAATTTCAACAGCAATTTCAACAGCTATTTCAACAGCAGGTTCCAGTGGTCCCTGAGCAATTTGAAGAGCAGGTTCCAGTGGTCCCAAAGCCACTCAACCTCCCTGTGTTCAACGTGGTCATGTCCCCCATCGGCAGCGGCGTGTTCAAACCGGAGGAGGGCACCAGAGCTCTACCTGAACCGGTGAAGCAAATATTCCTGCCTCCGGCGGCCACAGCTGCCCCACCTCCCCAGTATGGCGACGTGGATGCTCTTTGCCACTTGGACCGCATGTACGTGAGGATCAAGAAGGAGCTCTTCAGCAAGCCGGGGGACGCCTGGCAGTACCTGAAGATTGGGACATGTGCAGTTAACGAGGACACCGCTGACCACTACTACTTCCTCTACTACTTGAAGGGCTGTGGCATAAAATATGAGGTACGAGTTTGATTTGCCTTTCCATTTTGTGTATTAATGTAACACAACTAGTACATACAATTGCAACAATCTGGTTTCACCTAATCAAGGAGGCTATTGACCAGTGTGGTCAAGTATACACAGCTGTGAAGGGTGGGGCATGCTGGGGTTGGACTGTGGAGGTTGGAGAGACTAGATTGAAAACCACTGCAATAGGGCACTGACGGCTAATTCAGACCATGTTCTGTGCCACTACAGGAGAAGGAGGACTACTCGACGTTTTCCAACACGCTCACCTACAAGCCTCCTTCCACGGGGCCAATCCTCAGAGAACTGCCGTTTTCTGTCAACGTGCGTTGCAAATACTACAAGTGGGTATTTATTGTTTGCACTTAAATATGTGTATATTGTGTGTATCAAGGTTTATGTGGCTTTCAAACACATCTGTATGTGAATTGCTTGCAGACACTTCTATGCCTATGCGCGGGGTTATCATCCAGACCTTAAAGCGGGCACTGTGTTTGCTGAGCTATCCCTGTATTCACAGTTCACCCTCAGACCATATGATGGTAGGTTTACTTGCAGACAAGGTTTTATAATAATGTTGTTTTCAGATGTGGTTAAAGGAGAATTCCAGCTACACTCTGGGGGCATGTTCAGGAGCCCCAACGTTCATGCCCCCAGAGTTTAGCACTGTAGCTGCTGGTTGCAGCAGCCTGAGCTAGGTAGAACCGATTTGTTTGTTTTTTTGACAATCAGTGACAACACAGATCTTTTGTGAAATCAACAGAAGTCTCATTTAAAGACTTGACTTGGCCATTTTAATTAACTTTACACATTTGAAAGGGTCCATGTTTAACCCACAATCAGAATCCTGGTGGTGCATTATTGGAAAAAGGGATGGCTGATTCAGCAACATGCTGGAATTGATATTCTCTCTGTGGTCAAACTTGATTCCTTGCTGTTAATCTGTGCCTTCTCATTTGTAGATAAATGGGAGCCGCTCAAGCCTAGTCACAGCTTTACCATTGGCAAGCCGATGTATTTTGCGGTCAAAGTGCCACCAACCAACTGCGCCGAGCGGACCTACATCAACCAGTGCTTCATCACTCCCACCAGTGATGCCAACGCCAACCCCAGATATACTGTGGTTGACAACAATGGGTATGACCATCAGAACTCGCCCATCCATTATTGCCCACAATAAGATTCTCCTTGCTGCCTTCAAATGTATCTTTCATGTCCTGTTTACTTGGCCTTTTGCGTCCCTGTACAGATGCATGGTGGACAGCAAAGCAAGTACAAGCTCCAAATTCATTCCACATGCCGATAAGACCACTTTAAGATTTTCTATCGGGGCATTTGTCTTCAGGGACTCTGCTGTGCTGCCTACAGGAGGATGGGTAAGATTCTGAAAATTGTAGCCTACGGGCTTGGGTTTGTTAATCTGTGTTCATATATATATATATATATATAGCTATAATGTTGTGCCTTCTGATTCCAGGCTCTCTACCTGCATTGTGAAATCATTGAAGGACCAGTGACCCCCAGCCCTAGTCTGAAGTCCTGCACCTATGACAAGGGCACTAAAAAGTAAGGCTAATCACCATCTCCAGTATTCACTTGCTGAATTTCCAAACTAACAAAGGTGTCCAATAACATGGGGATAAACCGGAGTATACAATGAGTTCATGGACGTTCTCTAAACATTTATTATTCCCCCCCCCCCCCCATTTCTTTTGCCTTTCTTCCCTTTCCCTCCTTTCTGTCCATCTCGTTCTCTGACAGGTGGACGGAGCTCTATGATAATACGGCCTCTGTGTGCTCCTGCTGTGAGGCCACATGCCCCTCTGCTGTGCCGGCAGGTGAGTGGGACGCCTATACTGTTGCTATGGGGAGGTCCTCTGAGGACGGAGCTCTACCCATTACCGCTTCACATTTGTTTCTCAGGCGGTGATTCTGAAAGTTAAGGTCATGGAGTTAGTTTGCTAATTGTGTGTTTTTACACTAGTGTAGTGGGTCCATACTCGAGTAGAGTTCAGTACGCCATCTCAGAACTGCAGGAAGTTAACGGCTATTTTTTAAACCAGTCTGGGTCTCTGCTCTTTGAGGCCTAGTCTACCTGGTTCTTCAGGGGGACGAAGTATAGAGAGAAATAGTGGCTAGAAGTACCTGGACATGCAGTTGGAATAGGTTGAAGGGGAAGTTTGTAAGCTGTGGATTTCAACATGCTTCTATAAAGTCTGTCATGGTTTGCAAAATCTGGCCTGCTGAGACTAAGGTTGAAATTGTTTTGGCCTGAGCTAACATTATCATATTAGCATTGTTGTTTTTTTTGTTCCCCAGACTCCAGGAAAATGGTCTCTAGTGACCCGTGGAAGTTGGGTATGCCATCTGAACAGCGGATTGAGAAGGCCGCGGTTGTTCCAGACCTCACAGAGGCAGACTACTCGGTCGATGGATTTGAAAAGTACTGAGGCAGTTAATATCCTGAAGGACCAACTTGTGGAAGTTGAAATAAAATATGTTTTTACATTCATATTTTTGTCTGTATATTTTATCTCCATTTGTCTTGCATAAATAACCAGCCCACCCAGCTGTAGTGACCATGCCTCCCATACCAATTCTGCCCCCTCAGTTCTGTTATCCTTTTGCAAGCCCACTGTACACTACCATTCAAGTTCAGGCTCCTTTTTGGTGTCATTGTGTTTACTCCATGGTGCCAATGGAGGTTTCTTTGACCAGGACAAAGTTTGAACGACACAATTATTTCCATTAGAAATCAAATTTTTTTAATTTCTTACTCAAAATCATATAGCCTAGAAATCTAGAGGCACCCTAGCAACTCTCCGTTGGCTTGCGAGCTGGAAAAATTAAACTTCGATATGGCCAA
Organism: Alosa pseudoharengus; assembly: GCF_046254945.1. NCBI lineage: Eukaryota > Metazoa > Chordata > Actinopteri > Clupeiformes > Clupeidae > Alosa > Alosa pseudoharengus. The sequence continues at coordinate 45,912,604 of NW_027468564.1, forward strand.
TCACATCGTGTATAGCGACGTTAGGCGGGCTTAACATAATGATTGATGGCAGATCGCGTTGCAATTGTTTGGCTTGAATTCCCTGCTACTTGAAAACAAAGAAGATGGATGTTGGTGTTGGCAAACAGCGTGACATGAGTTAAGCTTTTTTGTAAGTTGGCAAAAGTTTGAACTAGCCCACTAGCTCCGCTGGTGGGAAAACGCATGGGACTCATAGCGCTGTCCTATTGCGTGCAGAGGTAGTTTGAAAGACAACCAATTATCCCGCCCCTCGGACTGAGCACTGCCAACGGTGAGTGCCCAGACCCTACATTTTAATGTGGGTCTGGCTCGTCAAACTACAAATCATACTCTTCATTTCTAGGTGGCCCCCACCACACATGCATGCACATGCAAACACACTAAGTTTGTGCATGCTTTGCAAGAAATGCAAAACGGTCTTCGGATAAGTGCAATAATATAGTTAGATCATCCATTTCATCCAACAGTATAATTTAACATCAACCTTTATTTTAAAATATTTACAGCTGAATACAACAGTTTACTTTATCCCCATTGTAATAGTGGTTCTGAGGTTTTTTTGTTTGAATCATTGCATCTATTAATAAAATAAAGCCTTCAATTTGATGTCAGTTTAAAAACTATTTTTATTAAATGACAATCACAAATTCAGTGGATGTCAATATGGGTTTTTATAATGTACCTTGTTTCAATGTTCTCTATGCTGTCTATGCAGTGTGGTTTTAATAAGGGCAGGGTTTTCTGCTGGTTTCACAAAGGCCACATCCAATTCTTCCTTGTCCTTGTCTAGCCATGACATTTTAAAGGTTTAGGCACATCAATAAAGGATGAATGAAACGGTTACCATTTTTAAAGTAGATTTTACAACTGGGTATGGTATTTTGTTTGGAACTAGAAATACTGTTTTTAGAGTGATGCCAAGCTTACATACACTGATACATTAATCTTCTCACTCATGTAAATATGACACTGTAGAGATGTATTGACAACACTGAAGTTGGAGCCTGACTTGTCAACCCAACATTGGGCTTAACACGCACAGTTCACAATTTGGCCAGTCTTTGTCTAAATCACTTTTTATGAGCTGGAATCCACCTTCTTTGGAACGTTCATATACTCCTGTATCAGCACGGGCATATTCCGCAGCATTTCCTCAAAGTGCTGGACAGTTCTGGTGTACAGCCGTCCCTGACTCAAGAGCGGCTGTAAAACATTAATGGGCTTTGACTGACACATGTTTGCGGGGAGCCCGAGCTCCGGTGGGACCAGTGGGTTGCCGACGAGAGCGTGACTCAGCCATCTCTTCTGCAGGCGGCTCTTGAGGAGGTCCAGCGCGTCCCGCAGTCGGCCGGCCAGGTGCTCCGGGCCCCATTCCGACGGCGCCTTGTCCAGCAGCAGGTGCAGCAGGGCCGTCTTGAGGTGGTGGCTGGAGAGGCCGCTCTCGCCGGTGAGCCCGGCTTGTTTCTTGTTGAGGAAGGACAGGATCCGCAGGCAGCGGAGGTGGCAGGCGTTGGGCGGGAGGCGCCGGCCGAGGTGCCCGAGTAGGCTTTTCTCGTAGCGGGCGAACGACAGCGGCCACTGCTGGGCCTCCACCGGTGCGCCGTCCTTCCTCTTCGGGACGACGACGTAGGAGACCAGACACACGTCCGTGTCCTCGCACTTCACCACGGGCGTGACGTTGAAGTGGACCGCCTTCCCCGAACGGAACCGGACGCGCAAAGCCCCCGGCGATTCCCGGCTCTGGAACGTCAGCTCCAGCTCGTACTTGTGCGACATCTGCTCCCAGGCTTTGCGCACGGCTGACCGGAACCACTTGGCCACGTCGGTTCTGGACAGGTAAGGGCTGTTCTCACAGCACAAGGGTGCGTCTATGGCATCTGCGACCTCACCATTTTTCTCCTCCATTTTCTCATGGGTATGAAGAAGGCACAGCATATCGTTGTCTTCGCCGGTCTGACCGCATGGGCATCCATTGGCAGTGCCTCGTCCACCTTCACGCACCTTCACCCTCCCGTATCCCGAGCGCACCTCGGACTTGGTGTGTCCGTCCTGGTCAGTCGACAGCTGGGCTTCGAAGCTGTACGGCTGGCGGGGGGAGACGGGCACCCAGAGGTCACAGGTCAAGGTCCTCCCCGTGCACCAGGCCTCGTAGAGGCTGCCCACCTCGATGAAGTCGTCCACCTCCATGTCGGCTCGGTCACCCGACGTCTCCCGGATGGCGGCCAGGAGGTCGTCCACGAAGCCCTCCACGAACTCGCGCACCCGCTGGCTCTCGTGGGGGGGCACGTGGACGTAGTGGTCGTAGAAGCCCGTCAGAGTCTCCCGATCTGGGACGGAGATCTCGGCCGAGACGTGGCGGGCGGCCTGGGGGTCGTGGTTTTTTGGCGCTTGGGGCATTTCCTGGTCCCGTGACTTGCCTCTCAGGCAACTGTAGAGGAAGGCGATAACGGAGAATGCGTTGAGATACCACATGTAATCAGTGCTATCAGTGGAGGTTTGACTTTGTCTAGGTTTTGTCTGTGACCCTATCCCCACATCGCTATCTAGTTGCTTCTCTGTACGTCCAGGGTCACTAAGGTCAAACTGAGATGGTTGCTTCTCTGTTTCTGACCATTTGTCACCACTATGAGATGCAACTTGGTCGTCAGATGCTTTCGAGTTCACGTCAGGGTCACTAAGATCAGAGTGAGACAGGTGTGCCTCTTCCTCTGCCTCATGGCTCACCTCATTTTCAGACAGAATGGCTTCAGGCACGTCTACCCCACCCTCTGCCAGTGTTCTATTCTTTGACTCTGGTTCTGGTTCTATTCTTGACTCTGGTTCTGGTTCTTGAGGGGCACGATGTTGATGTGCAGTGACAACTTCCTGCTGTGGGGAGTGCTCCTCGCTGACACCTGACGGCTCTTCATTCTCTGACTGGACTGCGTCTTCTGCGTCGGGATATTCCTTGGGGGGTGGCTCAGGCGTCTTCGTCTCCGTCTCGCCCTCCGTGAAACGGTTCTCTTTCAGCGACGACTCTCCCACCTGCAACTCAGGCTGGTGTGGCTCCGAACCCTTAATCTGCCCCAAATCCTGGTCCCCTGCTTGCAGGACGGAGCGACTCTCCCGGTGGTCCTTCGATGTCGTGGCCTTGATGACCGCCCCTGGTTCTGCCACCAGGTTGGCGCCTTCCTGTTCCAACTGCCCCTCGCGCAACCTCATGCTGGTGATGATGTCATCATCGTGCTCAGGAACGTTGGTGTGATCCTTCTGCAAGATCAAGCCTGCCACCAGCACCAACAGACGCAAATGCATCCTTGTGGGATCTTCTACAAATACAGAGGAACACAGAGTAATGGTGATAGCAGGGTTATTATAGTTACCGGTTGGTTGCTATACAACTTTCTCCCATTCAGTTTGAATTCTTGAGAAACACTGGCCTACTAAATAAAACAAAATAAAAATTAAACTGAAACAAGAGCATTCTGCAAAACTTAAACTAAACTCAAACTTTTGCACTTGTAAAACTAACTGAAACTAAACTTAGATCAAAAACCAAACTGAAATACTAAATAAGAATGAAAAACAATGAAAAGCTAAAAGCTAATAACTCTGCTGTCTAGCAGGTCAAGTCATTTACCAGACACTATTACTGTCCACTGTTTGAATACCCAATCAGGATAATTATACGATCGGGATGATTATAAACATTTCACTGAGACACTGAAGTGAGACAGCTGTAGCCTACTGTCTATGCAGTGTGGTGCATTCAAGAGGAATAGTGGTTTGACTGAAATAGGCAAGCTACAGTCCCAAATGAATTGTATTCTGTCAGACAATTATTGTTCAAATGTCAACCAACATGGAAACATTCGTTAAAAGCAGCCATGTTTAATAAGGTCTGTGGACTGTGTTGCAATAAAACAGGAGAGATATTTGATAATCTTGCCTTTGCAATATCTAACTGTGTTGAAATTGAGGGTGGAGAAAAAAAGTTGCATCACCTCGAATGGCCTTCAAAGACAGATACACAGTTTATACACAATTAGAACAGTCAGTGT
>NW_027468564.1:45919164-45956664 GCF_046254945.1 Alosa pseudoharengus
CTGACTGTACGTAGAGTATACGACGTAACAGCATTGATGGAGTCTGCCTAGACAGAAATAGACGCTGAGAGAGAGATGCTGATTTGTCTTGATCTGGGCCTCGTCTGCACCAGACGTGTAGTCTCTGATTGCATGGTTATATTCAGAGTGAAAGTGTCATTTTTGAAGGTCATTCATTTTCTTGGACCATTTACTTGGACTTGTGTAGGTTATATTCATGGTTATATTCAGAGTAAAAGTATCATTTTTGAAGGTCATTTATTTTCTGTTATGTTCTGTTTATCTCTCTGATATCACAAAGAAAGTGTTAAGATATAAGAAGATAGATATAACAATGTTCTGTCCCCCCCCCCCCCCCCCCAGGCACCAGGCCAAACCCCACCGCCGCCACCATGGACAAGTTCCGGATGATGTTCCAGTTCCTGCAGTCCAACCAGGAGTCCTTCATGAACGGCATCTGCGGCATCATGGCGCTGGCCGCCGCCCAGCTCTACTCGGCCTTCGAGTTCAGCTGCCCGTGCCTGCCCGACTACAACTACGCCTACGGCATCGGCGTGCTGGTGGTGCCGCCGGTCTGGTTCTTCATGCTGGGCTTCGTGCTCAACAACAACGTGTCCATGCTGGCGGAGGAGTGGCGCCGGCCGCTGGGCAGGCGCGTGAAGGACCCCACCGTGCTGCGCTACATGTTCTGCTCGATATCGCAGCGCTCGCTCATCGCGCCCATCGTCTGGATCTCCGTGACGCTCATGGACGGCAAGAGCTTCCTGTGCGCGTACTCGCTCGACCTGGACGCCCGGCGCTTCACCGGTCCGGACTTCAGCTTCGAGAAGGCCAACATGAGCGGAGAGGACGTGACGAGGATGCTGGCCAAGATACCGTGTAAAGATATATATGACGGGGGCCACATAGTGGCCAGGGAGGCGGCGACCAGATACCTGCGGTGTGTGTCACAGGTAGGACAAACGTCGCCCACACACACGCACGCACGCACGCACGCACGCAGGCACACAGGCACGCACGCACGCAAGCACGCACACACAGGTAGGACAAACGTCGCCCACACACACACGCACGGCACGCACGCGCACACAGGTAGGACAAACGTCGCCCACACACACACGCACGCACGCACGCACGCACACACACACACACACACACACACACACACGCACGCACGGCACGCACGCGCACACAGGTAGGACAAACGTCGCCCACACACACACACGCACACACTCACACACACACACACACACACAGACACACACAGGTAGGACAAACCTCGCCCACCAGGAGCGGCCCGTCACACATAACATGATGGACAATGCACTGTAAAAACTGAGACTGGGGTTAATTAATATTTAATAAATAAATTATAGTGAGCTGTACATAATAAAAAAGGCTATGTGTAGTTTGGAATCAAATTGAGTGGAATTCAACAATTTTTAAGTATTTGTTAATTGCATTTTACTCAGTTTTGTGTGAATAAAATTTGCTGTGAATCACTGAGTAGTATTTAATTGTATTTCATCAGGAAAGTCAAAGATACAGAAAATTAGTAAATTTTACTCATTGGGAGATTGTTGTTTTTAATCACCTTAGTTACATTTCCGCTCAAGGCATTTCGCGCCACATGGATGGAACACACACATTTCGTGGAAACTTTCCCAAAGGTAAGACCCGTTTCATTTATTGTTTCACATATAGCCCTATGCAGACGAACATTATTTTTATCTACTGTAAGTTCGCAAATCAATTTTGCTGCGCTGTAGCTTAACTCAAACTGAAGCTGGTTATATTCAGTCTTGTCTTTGTTTCTACTTAGCCTAAAGCAAGGGCTAAACAGTGTCTGGCTAAAACAATTTAATGTGAAAAGTACGCTGTAATGTTATAGGCTACTAGCAGGCTATAGCCATATGCTGCCCATAGACTGTATAGAACTATATACAGTCTATGCTTTTACCAATTTCCCTCGCCTCAACCAGAGCTTCTAAAGCCAACTTTAAGCTAGCTAGCAAGTAGCCTAGCCTAGTTGACTTTAGAGACAGCTTTTCTGCACAAATAGGAGTAGATTTTTACTCTCAGAGATGAGTAATTGCAAGTTACATTTACAGCATTTCGTTTTCCGAAAGTAAATTGCTCTCGTGTAACGTTTAGGCTGTTTGAAGGTAGCCATGTTGCTGAAATAAGGCTACCTAGCCTGAACTTCGGGAGGTCAGTTTTGTGTTGCTACAGTTTGAAACAATTAACGTGCACTGTTTCATATTACCTTTTTTTTACTTAACTTTTCATGGACAGTCTGTTATTGTAATGTTATTTAAAAATGTTGTAAGACCTATCATGTACACTAGTTTCTATCTTTCAGATCCAGCTGATGCATTTTACAGAATCACAATGGTGAATCAAGTTCATGGCCAAGCTAGATGAGTAGCTGCTACACCAAAGCTTCTGAATCTCTTCCAAGCCAAGGGTGGAACCATAGGGTTGAGGTTGCAGGCCATCCTACTCAAGGTATCCTTCAATGAGTTATGTTAGCTAATATTTTATTTAAGGAAGGGTTAGGAATGGGTTGGAATAACCGTTGCATTACTTAAATGTACAAGAAATAATGCTAGCCTGCAATTCAGGCTCAGATGCTATGCACTATTGCTTTGCTGGGACCAATGACTTCCTGGAGCCATAGTTTTTTTACCTGAAAACGTCAGGTAACCAACTATAAATACAGGAGCCTTGATGGGGTTTCATATAATACAATTTCAGTTTTAAAACGTTTTAGGTCAGTGGATGTTTTCCAGCCCTTGAATAATGTTTATTTTTGTAATTTCAGGCTCCAACCAATCCTAACGCTAACTTGACCAGAGATGTTGTCATTCGGTGTTTGGGGGATCTTTAGATCATCTTCTTAAAAAGTATGATGTAAGTACATATTAAAATATGAAGGTCATCCCTACAGTATATAAAGTGTATTTCTCCCAATAATCCTTGCCAAGCTACTGATGTTTGCAGATTTGCACTACTATGTCTCTTTCTAATGCCTCTAAAAGTTCCTTGCTAAGGTTTTCTTTCCAAACAGCAGCCGATAGCCACTTTTACAGACCTTATTAATTAGCAGAGCAGCAGAGTTAATCCAGTTGCTGACCCTTGGCTTCACGAATGACTTTAGAGATACGTTGATAGGTGACCAGCCTGTCTTTGTGAATGTAGAGAAAAATACTCATCAATACAGTGCAGGGCTGAACAGTCATATATATACATGTTCTTACTATTCCAGGATGCTGATGAAGATGGTGTGCCACAGGACCTTGCTGTACAAAGAATGGAAATCAACAGCATCAAGACCAATACATCAGAGGGTCCCGATGACGTTGGTATCGTGGTAGAGGGAATGAAAGTTCTGACTGCTCTGGATAACTTTCCAAGGGCTTGCTCCATGCTCCTTGGGTGGACATATGCAGTAAATCCGGCCTATACCAAGGAGCCCAAATACGGTATACGTTTGAAATCCTCCAGAACTCCTCTTTGAGCTGGACTGTTCAAAGCCAAAACGTGAACATTCTCAAGAACAAACTGCTAGCTTAGGAAAATGGACCCTTGCAAAATGTAAAGGAATTGTTAAGTCTCTGTCAAATGTCACATGGTTACCTTCACATGCTTGAGTTGCTCAACCACACTCATTTTAAGAGAAGTGACTTTTTTACTTAATATTGGCAATTAGGATATAGGATGCAAATTGGACATGATTTATTCAAAGAATTTCAGTTACACAAATGAGTAATGTGATCGTTCCAGTAGAAATTAATCCAATTCTATCTGCTCTGTCTCTTACAAGTCCAAATGCATTTTGCATTTGAAAAATGTTGGGTAGACCTGTGAGGCAAAGTTGCACAAATAAATGAAATGATACATGTTTACCTCTTATTGTTTTTATGCATTGTGATCTGTTGACATAACTTAAGTAAATTTTGGTATTATAAGAAGGTATGATATTTAGTGATTTAGAAGGCACTGAAATATGATTTATATATAATTAAAAAAAATTTATGAATGCAAATAACCTTCATCCAGACATTTAGTAATCTTATACCAAATTCCACCAGATAATTAGTAAATATAAATAACTTTTGCCCAAATAATTAGTAAATATAAATTAGGTTGGACCAGATATGTAGTAAATCTAAATTAATTTTGCATACAAAGTTAGTAAATGCAAGTCAGTTTTGCTTGTGAAATTAATTTGGATTTACTCAATAGTTTTAGGCTATATAACTCATCATTTGGCATGAAATTACTAAATCTTACACATTTTAACTGTTGCTGTTATTACAATGTATTTATTTCTTTGGTGTAAATCTAGTTGACTTATTCAATGAATTTTAATCAAAGTTGTAGTACTTAAAATCTATTCAATTATATCACTTGTCACTTTGTTGCCACAATTTTTTTAAGTAACCATTGGTCACATTTTTTACAGTGTGGAATTGTATTACCAAGTCCTCCATGAACCCCATGAACCCCACCAAGCCACCCACCCCATGCACATGCACACACACACACACACACACACGCACACACACACACACACACACACACACACACTCGCACACATGCAAACTATTGTTTGTTATGACACAGAATGTTTACCTCTGCTCCAAACTGCTTTGGATAACAGCTTGCGCAAAATATGTTTATATATTCAGTTTTCATTTTACTTTACTGATGAACCATACAATCATTTAAATCCAACAAGAAGTGGGTGAATGTACTGAAACAAATGTTCACCCTCACTGTAACATGCTGTTTTTAATCATGTCGGTCTGAATGAAATGAAGTTGTGTAATATGTCCCCACATGGAGTTGTTATGAGAAGACATATTGAAAGAATTTCAGGACAAACAGTACAATGAAAACCAAAACACACAATCACACAGTCTACTGAGCACTACTTCAGAATAGTAATAAATCTAGTCTGTGCACAGATTCATCCTAAAAAACATTCTAAAAATTCATCTAAAACAAAATCGAAAACAAAATCCCCTGTAAATGCAGTGCCTATATGCAACCCCTGTCATTAAAACTAGTCACACTGAAATTATATAAAAACAATGCAATCCATAATTACAGACAGAAGATTTTATGCTATAAAAATGTTTTTGAAATGCTCTTCCTGCACTCAGGCGTTCGGCTGGGTCTTCCTCCTCCTCATCACCCTAACGGCCTTCCTGGTGCGTGCCATCCGGCCTTGCTTCACTCAGGCGGCCTTCCTGAAGACCAAGTACTGGTCGCACTACATCGACATCGAGCGCAAGATGTTCGACGAGACATGCACGGAGCACGCCAAGAGCTTCGCCAAGGTCTGCATCCAGCAGTACTTCGAGAGCATCAGTGGCGAGATGAGGAGCCTTCATGGGCACCGTCCGCACCGCGACAACGGCGACAACGACGACAGCGACGACGAGGATAAGAAGCTGAGCGACGAGGACAAGCTGCTGGGCATCCGCGCGCAGGACGACATGAACCGCGTGCTGTGGAACTGGCACGCGTGCAAGCCGGCGCTCAGCCTGCGGCGCGACGGGCCCGACGGGGACGCCAGCGACGAGCTCGTCAACGGCGGCGTCCACTACGTGCAGATGAAGGAGATGGCGGAGTACTACAGCACTGTGTGAAAACCCTCAACCTCCCCCCTCCCCTACACACACACACACACACATCCTCGATCAACAAACGGACAAACATTTTTGGAGTTGAAGTTCACGTTCACAGGCTCGAGTTCCGCATGACAGCTCAATTCAGAATTGTTGGCATGTAATAAACAAAATGTTCGGATATAAATCTCATTCTTCACTGCCATGTGGCCAACACATGAAAGACTCTCTTGTTCACACGGCTTTGATACAAATTCTGGCCCTCGACTGAAACTAATTTCCTTAATGTAGAAGCCCTTTCTTTGACCTTCTATAGCTTTTGCAAATCAGGGGGGATCAAAATATTGTCAGGCAGTGGGGTTTCCATGATGGATCATAGCTCAGTCAGCCTATTTGCATATTGCACATGGACAGTCTCTCCCTTATAAAAACAGGAAAACAAAGTGGTCATTACTCAAATTCTACATTTGTTAGTATATTTTTTTTAAAGTCTAGCTAGATAGTTTTCTTTGTGCAGCCTTGATAAAAGCTTGACTTTGGCATTGATGTCTGCCTCTTGCCCTTGCCTTGTTTAACTAGATGAATGAAATTGTTTAACAAATGAAAAGTAATTTAGCAATTCCCTTAGGCTGAGGGAAATAAACAGACAGGAATCTACATGTCGTAGGATATATTTAGGCCTCACATGACCGATGAGGAGATAACTATTCACACTATTCTAGTATTGTTGAAAACAATTTGTGTTGTTTCCGTTTTTTTATTTGTTACACAATATATGTTGAAAATAACACACCTTGTGTTAAAAAACAACACAACTTGCGTTGTTTTTTTAACACATCTCTGTGTCCAGATAGGGACAACACATTTGTTTTAAGAGTGTGGTAGAAAATCATCTTCCTTTGCACTATAACATGTCAGAATGTCTGTGTATGTGTCTACAGTACATAACAACACCCTCTTGTGGTGCTTCGGTTACATATAGCTGCTCTGTAAATACTGTACCAGCAGAGGGCGCCGACAGGGTTGTGAGTATAAACACATGTCGTTGGAATGGGTGAAAAATCATGCAGGCCTACAATCTGCAGCTGTTCTTAGAATAAGAACGAGAGACTAGGGAGAAGGCTGGGAGGAGAACATGAGTCAGTCAACAGACTCTGTGCTCATTGCTACTTGCAATCCTGTCCACTTTGTACACATCTGATTGCTTGTGCGTTATTTAAGGGCAGCAAAAATGTCAGAGGTACGTAGGCTAGCAGACGTGAGGCCTAAAACGTATTCATTTTTGAACATGAGGATGGTGGTGATGGTGCAGTACACGTTAGTGAGTGTGTGTGTGTGTGTGTGTGTGTGTGTTTGTGTGTGTGTGAGGGCGGGGTGGCTGGCTGAAAAGCCTTGCAGCTGCTGTTGCAAGGCTGTTGTGCTATAATCATTCTGTTTTTTTTATTACTATTATTATTATTTTTTATTTACGTGTTTGTATGTGCATATGGGGTAGTGGCAGCATGTTTTTTTTGTTTCAGCCATCTCTATGTCTTTTCTCATCCTAGTTTGTGCTCTTGCTTACCACAGAATGTTATATTTAGATCAAACACACAGAGAAAGAGAAAGAGAGAGAGCTAGAGAGATATACAGAGTGATAAAAAAGTGCAGTAACACAGTCAGTGTCAGAATAGAAAGGTAGGTATGTGTTTGGTTTGTGTGTGTGTGTGTGTGTGACTGTGTGTGTGCGTGTGTGTGTGCATGTGCGTTATAATTGTGACATTTTGCCTCTCTTCATCTCTGCCTCATCAACCAACTCCCCCCCCCCCACTCCAGTTTTCTTGTCAGTGTGGCTGCAACCTCAGAAGAGGAAAATAAAGAGAGAGGGAGGGAGAGAGAGAGAGAGAGAGAGAGAGAGAGAGAGAGAGAGAGATAAAGAGGCCAACCTCACTTCCCCCTCACGTCTGCAGTCTTGCACAGATGCTACAAGTCTGACTGCCTTCCTGTGATGATGACTCCCTCCCCTGCAAAGAATGAGTGAGAGGGACAGAGAGTGAGATAGAGAGAGAGAGGGAGGGAGGGAGAGAGAGGGGGGGCAGTAGAGGAGACCCAGGAGTAGGAGAGAGTGACAGAATGTAGGAAGAGAGAGAGAGAGAGAGAGAGAGAGAGAGACTGTAGCACAAGGAAATAGAGTACAACCATTATTATGTAGACATCATATTGCATAACTAATTACTGATAAAGATATAGTTTATTATTATTTAAAACATATATTGTTTCTGTTTGTATTATTGTGTTAAATATTTGCTTTGGCAACACTGCTTTTTTTTAGTCATGCCAATAAAGCTCCTTTGAATAATTGAGTTGAGAGAGGGGGGCACCAAGGAAAGGGAGAGAGGGAGACTAGCACAGGGAAATAGAGGGACAGAGAGAGGGAAATTGAGAGATTGTATCAAAGGGAGAGAGAGAGAGAGAGAGAGAGAGAGAGATCACAGAAGCAGCAGCAGCAGCAGGAGGGGAGGGGGCGAGCTGTGAGCAGCACGCAGGCAGGCAGTGCTGATCACATGAGCACAGATCTGTTTACAAACTGAAGCCTGGAAGCCAGAGCCGAGTGTCGCTGACAGTAACCGCCGACTGCGCGCGCGAGAGAGCGAGAGACCAGCGACGACGACGACGACAATAACAACAACAACAACATCGGCCCAGTGCCTCTCGGGGACGGCGGCTGACAGACAGGGACTTCCAGGCCTGACGCAAAAGAGGAAGGGGGCCGCCGCCGGGGGCAAACGATGGAGCTAACGGTCGAACGAAGTGAACGTACCCCGCTGCCTCTTTGTCTGAGCCGTTTTATTATTTGACTGGGTGAGGAACGGAGGGAGCAGATGGTTTCAGGAGGGGAGAGAGAGAAAGAGAGAGGGAAAAATCACACACAGACATATAGGACACACGCGCGCACATATACAGACACGCTCACACTCGCGCACGAGCCAGATACCAATCACAGCTTGAGGGCTGCCTTACTGCTGTGTGTGCAGTCTTGTCCTTTGTTTCGGGATTTTGGCCGAGGCCCGTCAGTCTGCGCTGATCTGGGAATACCCCTGACGTTGATCCAGCCATTTGAGAGCGCACAGCGGCAGCAGGAGAGGGGAAACTGAAGAGGCGAAGGGAGGAATAGACACGGAGAGAGAGAGAGACAGGGAGAGAGAGAGAGCGAAAGAGAAGGAAGGAACCTTGTCTTTTGTCAGAGAGAGGCTGTAGAAGAGAACAAAGCAATGACTGTTTCCAGGCTATTGCACTGAATTCAGCCAGACTTGACACAATGTCATTGTGATCTGGCGTAGTCCTCCACTGGATTCTGGACAAGATCGGACGTCCTCAGGGGCGAAGGCAAGCCATCTTATGCATTCCTCCTCACTTGCATGATATACATACATAAATAGACATAAATAGATATAGGCCTAGCCTATTTAGATATTGCATAGCCGCCTGCTTTCGCGTCTGTCATTGTACTTCACATTGTTCCTGGAGCATCATTAACTTTTGTGGAGATTCAAGGACAAAACAAAATACAAGATAACAACACACTGCTTTCTTCTATCTGTCGGTGGCTGTAGGATGCCAACATCACTGACGAAGAGGACAAAGGACAGAAGGGTAAACAAATAGAAAATAAACATTGTGGATTATAAACAGGACATGCATGCTTGAGGACTATCGAAGACCTAAGGTTGCTTTAGCTAAGACTTTCGTTTAATATTTAGAGTGGATTTCTCTTTGAAGTGGCCTGACTCCAGTTCAAGAGACTTTGTTGACAGTTGGGCTTATTAAAAGGAGAACGAGACAACACTGAAACCGAAAGAAGAGCTTGTTTCTGGTGTCAAAGTCCTACTTTGCACTGACAGTGAGGAGTTATTGTAAGACTTTTGTCACCCCTCCCCACCACCCCCAGTTACCCCCCACCCCCGCCACCAACGCTATACCTCCACTAGGCTACTTGCTGTCCTCCAACCGGAGCCGAATTTACTGCGGGAGGCTCAAGTGTCGGATTTCATGCAACCATTCCAATGGTGTAACGGTAAGTGTCTTGTGTGAAATGTCTGCCACGGGGACAGAAAGCTGTAGTGTGTGTGTTTGTTTATCTGCCTGTCTGTCTCTTTCTCTGTGTGTCTTGGGATAAGACATGGAGGTCGCCCCTCACATTATGGCCGAGTCATATGGCTCCTAAACAGGAACTTCTACACAGTGCAGAGATCTCTGTTGGGCTTGTGTGTGTGTGTGTGTGTGTGTGTGTGTGTGTGTGTGTGTGTGTGAGAGAGAGAGAGGAGTTGAGAACACATCCTCTGTCCGGTCATGTTAAGCTTATTCCTCTCCTCCCAAAATATGAATCTGTTGAGCCAACAGCAGACATGTCATTAGGCATATGAGATTTTCTTTGAGGCTTGAATTGTGCTGACGCTTCCAAATGGGATCAAGCTTAAGTCAGTCTTTCTTGACTTGGCAGAAGGCTCGCAATTAACCCCCTGTTAACCCCCACTACCACCACCTTATCCTAACCACCTCCCCAGTTTTAAACACACCTACAGCTCAAACCCTCTCCCCATTTGAAATCTCTTAAGCCCCCATAATCTCCATGCTGTCAGAGGAGCCAGAACCCCATTCAATCACCTCAACTTTTTAAAGGATTCACTTCAGGACTTGTTCAGGATTCATTCACTGTAACTCTACTCTAGATTAAGGCCGGATCAGGGCCAGATCAGAGCAATATCAGGCTCTGTTGACTTGCATGGGGTTGGCTGTGTGATTGTTGTTGTGCTCCTCCGTCTGTGATAGAGAGAGGGAGAGAGATGCCAGAAAACAAACAGGCACTCTCTGAACTGTTTTACTGTAATACTCCTGTGATAGCCACAGACATAGAGAGAGAGAGAGAGAGAGAGAGCGAGCGAGAGAGATAGAGAGATTTTTTTTGTGAATAGAATCTCCCCCACAATCGGCGCTCACACACCAGCTGCCTACCCCCATCTCTAAGTGCCAGATGGTGGCATGGCGGAAGTGTTGCCGCGGTCGTCCATGTTTGCTTTGTGCACGGCCAATTACCCAGGCTCCTCGTGGCACAGGGGAGGAAGGCCCACGGCCAGAAACACGCAGCGCCGTTTCTTTCTCTCCTCTCCTCTTTTCTTTTCTTTCATTTTTCATTTGATCTCATCTCTCCACCACCATCAGCTCTTTTCCCCCTTTGATTTCGAGTCATGGTCTTTCCACACTTATTCTTTGTTTTCTTTTTCGTTATTTGTCTTCACGCTTGATGGCTGTTTTCATCTCCATGTCTGCTCTCTGCTCAAACTCTCCCTCCCCAAATATTTACACATGGCTTTTTATGATGGGTACTGTTGCATGCACAACAGGGGGGGGTGTGAGCACTAAAAGAGAGAGAGAGAGAGAGAGAGAGAGAGAGAGAGAGACAGAGAGAGAGAGACAGAGAGAGATAAGAGGTAGTGAGAGTAAAGAGGCAGAGATAAGAGAAACAAAGATGAAAGAGTCACACAGGACAGACAGATCAAAAGACAGACAGACAGATACACAGACATACAGATAGACAGACAGACAGACAGACAAGTAATTACTTCAGTGTGTTTGTTGTTTGTCCTGGTCCCCCCAGGACGCCTCAGTGCTCAGACAGACAGACAGATCAAAAGACAGACAGACAGACATATACACTGACATATACACTGACAGACAGACAGCATTACCATTTATCGTTTTATTTGACCTGTTTTCCCATTCATTATTTAATTTTTATCAATATTAATGTAAAGTTGATTATTAACTTGTTATACCTGTAGCTTTGGCAACAATGACTTTATTCATTCATGCCAATAAAGCACCATTTGATTTGATTTTATTTGATTTGACAGACAAGACAGACAGACAGACAGACACAGACAGACAGATAGACAGACAGACGAGTAATTACTTCAGTGTGTTTTGTTGTTTGTCCTGGTCCCCCCAGGACGCCTCCGTGCTCAGACAGACAGACAGAGCAACAGAAAGGCTGATTGATTGGCTGACTGTTTCTCTGTGTCTGATGTCTCTGTGCTCCTGCCTGACTGGCTGCTCTCTCTCTCTCTCTCTCTCTCTCTCTCTCTCTTTCCCAGGATGCCTCTGTGGTCTGGGACTGCAGCGCTCGGACTGCGAGATGACCTCTGAGGACGTCTACCACCTGCCCCTCAACGTCTACGTCATCGTGCTGGGCATAGGCCTCTTCGTCTTCATGCTCAGCGTCATCTTCTGCTGCTACCTGTTCAGGTGAGCATGCACACACACACGCACATGCGCACACACACGCGAACACACACACAGACGCACACACACACACGCGAACACACACACACACACACACACACACACACACACACACACACACACACACACACACACACACACACACACACACACACACACACACACACACACGCGCACACACACACGCACGCATATTATATATATATAATATTGTATATACTCTCCCCCAATAATGTGTGTGCTCATCGACTCTTGACACGTCCACTCTCCCACACCACCACCCACAGACACTTTCAACACAACCATACAGACAAACACACAGACATGCCAACCCCCCCCCCCCCCCACACACACACACACACACACACACACTACCCCCTACAAGTCTTCCAGCATGGCTGACAGCTGCTACCTTTTCTGATCTCAGGCTAATCTGTCGCTGGACAAAGAGCTTCAGCCCTCCATGACTGTGATTTTCATGGACTCCCTTTGATGCCCTATTCAGATTTTTTTTTTAAACCACACACACACACACACACACACACACACACACACACACACACAATTGTCCAATTTCCAGTCAGGCTATCTCTTCCAATCAGGCTATTTCTCAAATGTCTTGTCAAAATTTTGTCACTCTAAGAAGCCTTATCTTGCCCTATGTGTGTGTGTGTGTGTGTGTGTGAGTGTGTGTGTGTGTGGGTGTTTCCTCCCATTTAAAAGTGTTCCACTTACAAAACTAGACATATAAAGAACAAACCTTGATCTGTATCAAAACATGAGGTGTCAATATTGCGTGGTGACTGACTGGCAAAAATATGTCAAGGTGACATTTTACCTTTTCCCACTAATCCTGAGTCAGTGTTACTGACCAGTGTTAGTCAAGACAGTCAGTCATGTCCTCATTATGAGGCTCACATTATGGCCGAGTCATATGGCTCCTAAACAGGAACTTCTACACAGTGCAGAGATCTCTGTTGGGCTTGTGTGTGTGTGTGTGTGTGTGTGTGTGTGTGTGTGTGTGTGAGAGAGAGAGGAGTTGAGAACACATCCTCTGTCCGGTCATGTTAAGCTTATTCCTCTCCTCCCAAAATATGAATCTGTTGAGCCAACAGCAGACATGTCATTAGGCATATGAGATTTTCTTTGAGGCTTGAATTGTGCTGACGCTTCCAAATGGGATCAAGCTTAAGTCAGTCTTTCTTGACTTAAGACTTAAGTCAAGACAGTCAGTCATGTCCTCATTATGAGGCAGATGATATCAGGAACAAAGCATATGTCTGCTAAAAATGTCAGTGTACATAATCTACCAGTTTCCCATACATGGATTAAGCCTCACCCTGACTAAAAGCTTTTTTAATGCAGATTTTTTCCACTGACGTTTTCTTTTAGTCAAGGACTAGGTGTAATCCATATACGGGAAACCAGCCATGTCCATTAGGTAAAGAATATATTTTTTGTTAAGAAGCCCCCCACCCCCCCCCACCCCCCCCACACACACACACTCACCCACCCCTGATTTGAAAGCCATCACAGCATGACACAGCCAACATTGCATTGAAAGAGACCAGTTAGCATGTTAGCATGCTTTCAGCTGGGCTGCTGGTGAGACCAGTTAGCGTGTTAGCATGCTTTTACCTGGGCTGCTGGTGATGTTTGAAGGATTTTGTTAGTTAGCCAGCTTAAGATCACAACAGCCATGATGCAGCATAACTCCATATTGCTGTGTGATTGATTAATTTAGTCTGCTATTTTTTAAGACTAAAACAACTTAACCAGCTGATTTTAATAGCTCACTCACTGTATAGAAATGTGTGTCGCTTCATAAACGGTCTTTTTATTATCTTGTGAGTGAAACGGTGTACTTGATTAAGTATTTATGTGCAGCGACGTGTACTGCATCCGGTGAGATGCTATGAATGTATTATGTGGCCGTCTGTGGCACTTGGTGGGCTGCCAGCGTTCACACACAGGAAGTGGATGTTCACACAGGAAGTGGATGTCTGATTTTTGGTTTGTTTGTTTGTTTGTTTGTTTGTTCTTTCCCTCCCTCTCCATGTAGGTTGAAACAGCAGGTTCCACGTGAGCAGTACAGCTACAACGAGGTACCGTGTCAGACACTACATTTCAACAGTTGCAACTATGGGGGTGGGGGGGATTTAGTGTGTGTGTGTGTGTGAGAGAGAGAGTTGGGGGGGTATCGAGTATGTGTGCGTACTTATGTGTGTGTGTGCACGCGTGTGTGTTATAAATATCACGTCCATTTAACACCCGGCTGTGGTCATAGAGCCGATGAAACCCAATCTAGTCCTTCACAAATGACCTTCAGGGCATACAGTACACATACAGTCATGATGAAGTCCATATAGGCTGCTGTACATTGGAGAGCCACAGGGACCTTTTCCATTGATATGGTGACACCACATGAAAATTAGATTGTGTTTGTGAGAGGACGTAGGGAGGAGGATATGGGAGGCATATGACCAAGTATGGAGGTGTGTAGACGTGAGCTTAAAAGTAAGCGAAGACATTTCACAGCGTGGTGTGTGAATTTTCACGACATTCCACCATGTCACCCTCACACCAGCAAACACACACACGTACTCACACACACACACTTGAACTTTTATCTGTGGGCTGAAGTTTGAGCCCTTTAAATGATTGATATGACACATATGATATGACTGATATCACACATATTTCAGTGAAATGAAAAGCCCAGATAGTATTGTAGATGTTAAAGAATAGTTTCATGTCTGTTTCCTAGGTGGTTCTAAAGGGTGCAGGGAAGAAGTTGTCTCTGCTTGGAGTAAGTGTCCATTTCTCACACATTTCGCAATATATCTGTGTTGTGCCAACTTCTTTGTTGTGACTCTCTCACGTCACCCCCATCACTCCCTTTTCTTGCTTTCTTTTATTCTCCTCTCTGTCCCCCTTTTTTCTCTCTCTCGTCTTTGTTTGCACTCCCACTTCCTTGACGTATTTTCTGTTTGTGGGACATGAATCTGAGCCAGGTCAAACCTCACCCCTCTTCTCTCTCTCTCTCTCCTTTCTCTTGCAGCAGCCATGTGCAGTCTGCCTGGAGGAATTCAAGAGCAGAGACGAGCTTGGGGTGTGCCCCTGTTCGCACACCTTCCATAAGAAGTAAGTCACTCACTCTCACTCTCTCTTATCTCCCTTTTCAATCACTTCTCTCTCCTTTTATTCTCTCCCTCACTCCACTCCACCCCCCTTATCCACCTTCCATAAGAAGTCTCTCTCTTTCTGTCATTTCTCTCATTTTATTCTCCCCTTCTCCACCTTCAATAAGAAGTAAGCCACAACATAAGTCTCTCCATTCTCTCAGCACCAGACTCGTATGAGAGCTAGGCATTGCCTTACCAGACTTATAACTCAGCTATCCACTGGCTTAACAATCTATCCTTCTCCTTGTAGGAGTTTTGGGAAGCTTGGCAAAGGAACACCATGTTCTGATAGCATTCCAGGAATCTGTCTTAATGAAGTTAAATAGCAGAACTCGCACTGTGCAGTCCTCATCCGTGGCCAGCTGCCACACTTGTTTGTTTTCCTGTTTGTTTTGGTCAGGCAAAAGGAGTCATGGAATAATCCGGCAATGGTTCTCTTCGGTTCTGTTGAGGCAGCCAGATGGAACGTCGCAGGCCACCCTGCAGGGATAATGTCCGAGTAACCTCTAAAAAGAAGCATTCTTGAAGTCATTTGAGTTTGCAGTGTTGTCACTGCATCTTAATTTTGTTAGCAGGAGTAAGGCTCTGGATCTCGGGCACCAAATACAGTAAATGTGGTGATGAGCAAGTAGGAATAAATGGCAGTACTTTACATTGTTTTACACCATAGCTACTCCTCCAAGTAGAAATAAATGGCAGTACTTTACATTGTTTTACTTTGTTTTACACCATAGCTGCTCCAGCAAGTAGGCTACAGTGTAACACATGAAGTCCACCATGTCTTTGATCTGTTTTATTACATCAAATGTTTCTAAGGTTTCAAGCACAGAATGTCAAAGTGCTGTTACACAATGATAATCAGTGTATTACATTGTACTTTATTGCACAGTTTAGTTACATTGTAGTAGGCAGGGTGTAGCACATCATCTATGGCACAGAATCACAGAAACGTCTGAATGTGTGAGATAATGACATTCAGTAGCTGAATGTTTGTCCTCATACCATTGGCTTATACTATTAGCTGCTGGGCAGCACAGAGACTGTGAGGTTAATCTCTCCGGCTGCCATTTGAGGTCAACTCTTGGGTTCGGTGCGTCCGACACGGTCAGCGGCCTTATCGGTCAGATGCCCCACGTGGCTGAGGGTTTTTCCATTCCAGTCGCGCCGGAGCACAGCTGCCTCCACTCCGCTACGCTACGCGCCGCGCGCTAATCTGCTCTCTCCATCTCCAGCCCTCACGTGACGTGACCCTGAGTGACCGTGCGGACGAGTGAGTGAGTGGGCGCCATGGGCTCCTGCTCCTTGGCCGGTTCTCCTGCTCGCTGATAAAGACTCAGCCCTCAGGTCTGTCAGTCCTGGCTGCATCTGATTCGACTTGCTGCGCCAGTTGTGCAAGAACTTGTTAGGTTAGCTAGCTAGCAAACAGGCCTACGGGTGAAGGAAAATAGCATTCTGGGTGCTACTGCATTCCATGTCAAATGCAGGTCATTGGGATAGAGGAGATTGTTGTATGGAGGCAGGCAACACCAGCTAACTGCGCTACAGAACATATTGTTATTCAAGTTGAGGCTATGTTATAGCGTGTAAGTTTCTTTTCTTTCTTTTTTAATCTTCCCCTCTCTGGTTACTGTCTTGCCTTCAACCTCAAACTACACAAGCAAAATGGAAGGACTGGGACGGTAAGACATCAGAGAACATTAACAAAACAAGATGATGAGATCAGAAAAAACACAGACAGACCCCTCAATGCATAATCAGTCTATTTCTAATGAAGCTACCTTTGTAAATATCGGCATCGAGCAGCTGAGGTGGTCGCGGTAATGGGACGGTCTCAGAGGTTAATGGACAGGCTGTCAGGTTAATGGATGCTTGTCGGATGCCATTGGCACTGACAGATGTCTTACTGATAAAGATGACTGATAGGATATCCCCTCTCCTCTCTGAGCCTCTCGCAGTCTTGTCTCTCTGTCTCCATGCCACCCCCCCCCCATGCCATTCTCTTTTCTCCCCATTTTCTATTCTCACTTCATAAATTGTCATTGTTACTTCCCCAATTTATTTTTTATTTGTATCTCACCACCCTGGAGCTCATCTTTATTCTTCTCTCCACTCTCCCCTTCTTTCCCTTCGATCTCCATCTCCCACCACCACTCCTCCTCCCTTCTTGTCTGTCTGTCTGTCTGTTTCCCCTCTTCCTGGCTCCCCTCCTCCATCTGTCTGATCACATTTCCTCTCTCTCTCTTTCTCTCTGTGTGTGCGTGTGTGTGTGTGTGTGCGTGCGTGCGTGTGTGTGTGTGCGTCAGGTGCCTGCTGAAGTGGCTGGAGATCCGCAGCGTGTGCCCCATGTGCAACAAGCCCATCCTGCGCCTGCAGGCCGACGAGACGCCACCGCCCCAGCACCCCCGCGGAGCCGAGGGCCCGCAGGACCCTGAGGAGGTCTGACCCCGACCTGACCTCACCTGACCCCGCCCCGGAACCCTAACCCCCCCCCCCGATCAGAATCGAAAACCCGACACAGACCCGACCCGACCCCTGGTGGGCCATGTGAACAGAGACACTGGCCAGGACTTACTTGTCCATGGCAGGGCCTGCCCTGAGCTCAGGAAGGGCCACCTCGACGGCCGAGAGAGCGCTGGACATTAGTAGCCCATTCGTCCAGCGCCAAGACCACAGCGTGGTGAACGGACGCTCATGTGCTCTGAATGGGTTCACGCTGGTGTGAAGGCGCCAAGGGGTAAATATGGGGAAAGGGGGCAAGGAGAGGGGTTAGCTGCAGGAAGAGCAGAAAAGTGTTAAACAAATTGAAGTAATGGATAAGTGAGGGATACTTGTGAGGGCGGAGGTTAGGGCAGGGTAGAGTGGGGTGGGGTATCTCTTCAACTCAAAATACATGTGTAAAACACAAAGTTAGCATGACATTTTATGAAAACTACATAAATACGCACACACACACACACACCACCCAGTCACCACAGGCACAAACACACACACACACACACACACACACATATACACACACACACAGCCACTGTAATAATCAGCCTCTCTGCTCACTTGGACAAAGCTGTGGTGGTGGTGAGCGAACACACCTCAACGAAACGGCAACATCAAATATATCTGCCTATAACCAGAGTCACTGTATGGTCTCACCAGCTACTACAAAGCCAAGCTGAGTCATCAGACAACAGTTTATAAAAAAAAAAGAAGGAAAGGATAAAAAAAAAAAAAAGAATAAAAACTTGGGAAGTAAAAGGTAGACATAGGACTTCCCTCTCTGTGAGTCTGTATGAATAGGGCCTCAAGCAGCCAATTGTTCTCTTCCTCTTCCAAGTTTCATTTTGTATCGTTTGACGGTTTTAAAATAAAAGTGTAATGTTTTTGTGGGTCACTCTCCCTTCGTGCCGAGTGGTCTTTGAGCAAGCTCCGACCAAAAACAGTGTGTACGACTGGCTGAACACGACAAGGTCCATCACAACTGAATTCACTGGTTGTTTTTTTATTACAAAAACACGTTGAGACACTGAATCAATACACTGCAAGGCAAGGTATTTTAGAACATGAAGAGGAAGAATCTTCGTGTAGCTTAAGGTCTTGCATCTAGCATAAATTACACATGTATTAAAAATATCCACACAGACCAATTCAACCATTCCTTTGTGGAGAGCACGCACACACATTCTTTGCATTTTATCAAATCTACCCTCCTGTAGAAGTTTCAGTCCAGTAAGATAAGACCATTAATCATCGGGCCAACCGTATGTGTGTGTGTGTTTGACTGGAGGTATTCCTGATCTGTTTTGTAGGCACTTGGTGTTTGTGAGCCTTGTATGCATTAATTAGTTCATATGAATGGGTGCGAGTATACTTTTGACCAGTCTGTGCATGAGCGTGTTTGTGAGTGTGTGTGTCAGAGAGAGAGTTCTAGCTGGCTTCCTCGACTCCTTTTGACTCCACATACTCCAGGGCCTTCTGCTTGACCGCTTGGATGGTATCGGGCGTGCCGTTCTTCTTCTCGTACTCCAGATAGCGCTTGAAGAAGAACTTGATCTTCTTGACCGCCACACTCAGGTGGATGACACGGTCAAACAGCTCCCTGAGATCAAAACACACGAGGAAACGGTCAGAAAACATACTGAAACAGAGCTCTAATGCTGCAGTGTCTTTATAATATGAATTATTAATTTTGTTAGAACAATATATTAATACTGTCAGATTTGGAGAACCAACTGAAGTTTATGGTTATTTGGGGATCAACAGTGTCTGTATCCTGGTGGGAAAACAGTTGGTCAGTTGAGGTATAGGTACCCTAATACTGTTTTAAGTTTTTAAGGAGGCACCGTCCAACAGCACTGTGCAGGCTAAAGGGCTACACACATACACCAGGCTAAAGGGCTACACACAAGGCTAAAGGGCTACACACATACACCAGGCTAAAGTACACATGCGTGGCAGTACAATGGTTTTTGGTCACTTAAATGGATGTTAAACGTGGAGAGGTCAGTCCCTGGAGGCGACTGTCCCTAGACTATTACTGAGCTTCTGCTTTAGGCTCTTTTGAAGGAGAAGGTGCAGCTAAGAAGCACAGCTCAAAGGAATCCTACCCCAAGGCCACATAGCTCAGGCTTTTACCTTCACCTCTCATGTTGCTATTTTAACATGTTTGGGCCATTAGCCCTCCACTCAAGGTCCACCATTGATGAAAACTGAGCGAGTAAGGCATGTGACTGAAACCATCGAGTAAACCATAAGCCATGTGACTTTGAACCATCGGTCTAGTGTTACACACAAACGCGCGCGCGCACACACACACAGCAAAACTAAATATTTTTGTAACTATATTGGGGTGTGGAGGCAGAGAATGCAACAATGTCACAACAATCTGAGATTGCCAGTGGACCATCACTCAAAGGAATCCAACAGCTACTAAAAGCACTCTAAAGTCTAATGAGTTCCCTTTGATCCCCAATCACGGTGTTATCGTTTCAGCCCCTGCAGATCGACCCATGCTTCCTGTCGACCGCTCTCCTTTCGTCTCTTTTAGTCAGCGATTAGGTGAAGTAGAAATACTGATGTGCCTACGCCCTACTGCATCAAGTCTTAGTCAGTGTGAAGTAATGCAATGTAATTTCCTCTTGTTACGTGTCAACAGGATGCGATCTGGCTGATCAGGATTGCGTGTCCTTGACAGAGTTGTTGAGCAACCAATGTGGCAAGTAAAGAGAGAGTGAGATAAATGATCTCTAGACTCTCCATTGTTTAATGATGATGTTGGTGGTGGTGGAGTCAGGACTTTTACGGGCTTTTCCCAAATCACGGAAGTAACGTTGACGCAGAGGTATAGTAGCAAGTAGTAGCATCCATCAGGCAAGTGTTATTTAAATAAACTCCTGGTGTATTTACAAACTTTTCAATGCCTCGTTTTATGAGTAAAGAACATAGTTGTACTACTGTAGAAGTTTCGTACCATTCAGGGCATTATTAGTGGGGTAATTTACGAGATAAATGTTGGTACCATTACGACTGCAGAAACTCATTAGTTTCTGACAGCGCTACTCGACCAGGGTTCGACCAAGGGAAAACAGGTTTTTGGGAGGGTGTTTGGCTCGGGGTCATGGTGCAAAGAACCCTAGGGTGAAATTACTCCGAACCATCGCTTTAAGTGCTCACTGAAACAATTCTGATCTTCTTGACTGGGGCTCGTGCTTGCAGCCATTCGTGCTTGTGCCATGCCAAAGACCACACTCAAGTTGTTGGCATAAACTGCTGCTATGGACTGTGGACTGACAGAGATTGTCCCCTCCACTTTTAAATATGTAGCAACTCTACAAGGGTAAAGCAATATTCTACATTACTATTGTGGAATAAGACCGCAATTCTTTCAGGTTTAGCATGAAACAGTTGTTTCTACTAACCTCTGACCAACAGATACATGTATTTAAACAAACAAAACTATTGTTTTTGAGTGTTGATAATCTCCAATCATCTAACCCCCCCATCTTTCACACTAGAGGCCTGTGCAGCTTTTAGCATTAGCACAGAGGTCATTAGCATCCATCGCCATGGTTACTCACCTAACTTCCTGCTGGCTGCCGTGCTTGATCATTAGGTCAATGAAGACCGACCAGAGGTCCGCGCGTTTGGGGTAGCTGGTCAGGACCTTGTCGAACATGGACTTGCCCCGCTCCTTATCTCCGTGTTGGAACTCCAAACGAGCAAATTTGGTGATCAAGTCCACATCTGGAGAGAGAACAGCAAATATTGCATGATGAAAATAGGAGACACGTTGGAACAAATGACTGAGATTAGACCAACCCACATATTTATTCCACGTAAATTCCACCATAGCTCAATACATCCATGAACTGTTGGTGGTGTTATGAGTGCATACAGTTGTGGCTAAGGTGCAGCAATCAGCAACGAAACATAACCGAGCCTCCTTCATTTCTCTAAATAGATCTGGTGTTCTATTCCTGGACACCTTCAATTTCTTGTATGTGAACATAGGGCTGATGTCACTTGCCAAAAAGCTAGAGTGTCATCTCATCAGTGCAAAGGACATTTCTCCTACAAGGATTGTGACTTGGCAATATTTTCTTTTCTTTAAACAGAGAAGTCTTCCAAGCAGCACAAGATGTCAAATTATTGGATCTGTCACTTTTTGATCATTTGTTAGGGGTACCAAGAGATCTGTCAGGGCCAAGAACATCTATGTGAAAATAAACAACATGGTATGATCTCTTCATCGGTTTGCTTTACTCCATTACCAAAGACATGGAGTCACGCTTGAGAACATGTCTTGGGATTGCATTACTCTAAAGGGGGAAATGAAGCATTCTCCCAATCATTTGTAAGATACCAACAAACTCAGATACAACTCTAGTGTGTGTGCATGTGTGCATGTGTGTGTGTGTGTGTATTAGACTGTGTATACATTTGAGAGTACATGAATAAAGTAGTGATCTGTACTTGCCTCTGTTCAAACATGCTGTATGAATGGGCTCGTAAGACTCTTTGGTGCAAAGGCTCTTAAGAGCAGCATGTTTGTGCTTGCGTGTGTGTACATATTTGTGTAAGTGTACTTTGTGTGTGGACTGATTGTTCTTGCACTCTTTGGCAGAGAGCATCTGTCTCATCTATGTGTGTGTGTGTTTGTGCGCGCATGTCGATTCTCTTTACGTTGTTTGTTGGACAGGCTCTTGAGCGCCCTCTGCAGGAGGGCGTTGGCGGCGTCGCTCTGGCCCTGCCGCACCAGGAAGGCGCCGTAGCTCTGCCACACGGCGGGCTCCTGGCGGAAGCGCTTCACCATGCTCTTGTACATGTCCTCCGCTTCCTAATGACACAGGAGAACACAACACACGCCATCAGGCACACAAACCTCACGCCTGAGAAACATCTCACACACACACACACACACACAAACACACTCACTACACACATAACTTTATCCCTCATTGTCAAGTCACGTCATTTTGGACAGAGTCACCATGCTCTTGTCCTCCTCTTCCTAATGACAATAGGCACACAAACCTCAGGCTCCAGAGGCATTTCACACACACACACACACACACACACACACACACACACACACACACACACACACACACACACACACACACACACACACACACACACACACACACACACACACACACACACACACACACACACACACACACACACACACGAGCATATGCACACACACGCGCATGCACACCTATATATATATATTATATATATATGCATATAATAACACTCCCAGCCCTTCATGGCTTCTCTATCCTGTGCCTCATCTCCGATATGGGGAGCTAAAGTGAGTCTTTAAAGTGTGGTAGATTTCATATTGTGTGTGTGTGTGTGTGTGTGTGTGTGTGTGTGTGTGTGCGCGTCTCACCTTGATCTTGTCGGACTGGGCGTAGATGTCGGCCAGGCGTTGGTAGACGGGCAGGGGCTCGCAGTACTGCACGGCGCGCTCAAACACCTTCTGCAGGCTCTCCTCACTGCCGTACATGTTCTCCAGGTTCATCAGGGCCACCCACACGTTCAGCTTCTCCTGCTCCTCTCTGGGGGAAAACACGGGGATATCACAGTGGTGTACATGCATGCATGCGCGCGCGCACACACACACACACACACACAGACACAGACAGACACACACACACACAGACACACAGACAGATACACACACACACAGACACACACACAGACACACACACACCCACGTTCCAGACACACTGGATTTCTTTTTTATAGCTCCCTGAAAATATTAACAGGTCTAAAATAACCAAATGTTTGCCTTCTTTCCTTTCATTTACTTTCCTTCCTTTCTCTCTCGCTCTCTCTCTCTTTTTTTCTGTTAGTCTTTCTTTCGATTCACACACACACACACACACACACACACACACACACACACACACACAGACACACAGACACACAGACACACAGACACACAGACACACAGACACACAGACACACACACACACACACACACACACACACACACACACACACACACACACCTGAAGGAGATGGTTTTGAGGGCACGTTCGGCCACGGCGCGCGCCTGCTCGATCTCGGTGGCCTGCAGGTGGAAGGCCATGTACTGGAGCCAGACCAGGGAGCTGTTGGGCGAGGCCAGCAGGAGGCGCTCAAAGGCGTGGGCGCTCTGGGGACGCTGCGCCGGGTCCATCAGCTCCGCCTCCTGCTGGCGCAGCTCCTCCTCCTCACGCTTAGACTCCGCCTCCTGGGCCTTACGTGTTTTCTTCTGAGTCTGGAGGGAGAGAGAGAGAGATACAGATAGAGATACAGATGCGAGAGAGAGAGAGAGAGAGAGATACAGATGGAGAGAGAGATACAGATGGAGAGAGAGAGAGAGAGATACAGATGAGAGAGAGATACAGATGGAGATGGAGAGAGAGAGAGAGAGAGAGACAGAGAGAGAGAGAGAGAGAGAGAGAGAGAGAGAGAGAGAGAGAGAGAGAATGAAACAATGAAATTACTTGGATCTGAAATTGATCCACTGTTAGAATAAACAAAATTGTGTGTGTGTGTGCTTTTGGGTGAGCTTTTGAGTGAATGCAGGGGACAAGTGAGGGCCGGACACCTCTCACTGTGTACTAGTTTCACTGCTCAGTGCCTAAGTGTGTGATGAGTACAGGTGTGCAGATGAGCTAGCTGTGAAAAGTGCGTCTCTGTTCTACCTTCTTCTCCACCGGCTGCTCTTCCTCCTCCTCCTCTTCGGCGCTGGACTGGTGGTCAGGGGCGGCCGTGGCGGGCCGGAGAGAGCTGAGGGTGGTGTCCCAGGAGAAGCCCGCGGACACCTTCAACCGTGCTGGGCCTGTGGAGCTCTTGGACGCCGGAACCTTCTACAGAGGGAAGGAATATGGTGAATAAATACAACAATAAAAAAAAAATAATAATAAATAAATAAAAAAATTCAGTTAGTAGCATCAGAACATTAGATGCCCAACCACCTCCATGGCTTTTTGGCTACCGTCATGTACATGTTTGGCTACCGTCATGTACTGTGATTAGAACACCCTGAGTATTACTTGATCTAAATAATAATGAGAATAATAATAATAATAATAATAATAATAATACATTTTATTTGTTACATAGCGCCTTTCAAAGCACCCAAGGCCGCTTTACAGAGTAAACACAGTGAAAAATAACAATAATCAGCACACAAACAAAACATTAAAAAAAAAAACCCAGTGGAAGTAAAAGGCACATTAAAGTCCATATGCTATCTTAAAGGAGGGTTTTGTATTGTGAGATGGAATCGAGAGTGCGGATGTGTAAGGGGAGTGAGTTCCACAGTTTGGGTGCAGCATAGGAAAAGGCCCTTGTGCTGAGCCTGAGCCTGTTTGGTACTGACAATAACCCAGCTTTATGAGCATAAGGGCGTATAAGTCTGTAGGAGTTCTATGACATACGTAGGGCAAAGGTTATGAAGGGCTTTGAAGGTCATCAACAAGATTTTGAAGTTGATCCGTTGAGAGACAGGGAGTCAGTGTAGCTATATCAGGAGAGGTGTAACATGTTGTTGTCTAGTCGAGTCATAATTAATAGCATAGTCATATCAGTTTGTGAAGTGATGAAATCTAACCGCGCGTTCCGGAGCCCTTGTGAAATGAACATTAAGGAAACTACAGCTAACTTCAGCTAAATTCTCTTTGAAGAATGTTTTGACTTCAATCGACAAAGTGAACGATAAATAATGTACTTGTTCCATGCACAAATAAGTTATTTATGGTGCAAGTGATTGCAATGCTAAACAATACTTCCCAGTTTACTTTTGAGCAATTATGCCTTCTGGCTGACTAGCCTACAAACAATATCAGTAGTTTGGTGTTGTTATTGTTGTTTTTAGTCAAGTGACCGCTCTCAACTCTTTAGTGGGAAGTTGTGAAACTTTCCCACTTCCCGGTTGCATGACCGCACCACATGAGCGGTGGGAATCAGGCTAAGGGTTGACTCACAGCTGGATCTTTCTCAGTGGACTCTGTGTCTTCCTCTCTGAAGTACACCTCGACCCCGCTGTCGTTGTCCTCCGCGTTGGGCTTCTTCTTCTTCTTTTTCCTCTTCTTTTCCACAGGTGCTTCCTAGAGTCAAAAAGAAAATAACAACCTCATCGAAAATCAAAACTACAACATCCTTTTTTTTTTTTTTTGGATAACTGAAAACTTATATGAATAGCTTAAACTGGACAGCTAAGCAAGACACACACACTCACACCACCACCACCAACAACAACAACACGTTACATTTATAAAGCACTTTTCTCAACACTCACAGGGCTTCACATGGAAAGGGGGACCTCACTAACCACCACCAATGTGTAGCACCCACCTGGATGATGCACGGCAGCCATTATGCGCCAGAACGCTCACCACACACCAGCTTGAGGTGGAGAGTGAGGGAGTGAATGAGCCAATCACACACACACACACACACACACAGACACACACACACAGACACACACACACCCAAAACTCACCACCACTGTACTCTCTGTTATCTTCCTCTTCCTCTTCTTCTCCAGTCTCTTCCTGAGTGGCAGGCGTAGGGACTCTGGGATGATGTCTGCCTTCCCAGTGTCCGCTGGAAGAGTGGACAGCTCCACGTGACTGTTCTCGCTATTCACACTGAGAAAACACACACACACAAGCACACAAACAATAACATCAACAAAAACATCAACAATAACAAAAACATAAGCACCTTTCCATTTGTTGTGTGTAACAACGCTCAGTGATTGTTCCGTTCATTAAAATTACCTCAGAACTTTGACGGTGAGTAGCATGTCCGGAGCGACATGTTTGGAGTAGAGACTGTGATCCTTCACGTAGTAGTTGGTCGCCTTCTTATACTCCACTCGCCCTGTGATGGTCCTTGATAACCTGTTTCACAAGGAGGTCACAGACCAGAGTTCATTTAATAGTCATTCCATGTAACCTTTAGAATGCTTCAACAAAGCTTCAGTAGAATTGCTATGTTTAAGAAATGTCATTAGCTTAGCATGTTAGCATAGCTAGCAGGGCATATCAAAACTTAGCTCTCTGTATTAACATCCTTTATTAGTGTTCCATACCTCAATTTGCTCACAGGGCTGACGTCAACTTTAACATTTTAGCAGTTGTAAAATTTTTTTTGGGTGAGTGCTTTTTCACACCAGGATAAGTGCAGTTACACTATGACAAAAGAACTCCAAAGTTACCTGACAAAAATGCCCTTGTCTCCCACGGCTGCTACATAGCCCTGAAGGACTGGGCTCTCCTTCAGGTCCTCTATGGACAACACCTCGGCGTCTGTGATTGGCAGCTTCTTATCTGGGTGAGTCCTGCATGGCATCACATCAAACAGTCACATGAGATTAACAGTGCATTATGGGAAAGAGTTAGGATAATGTTGGGGATTTAGTGTTAATAAATTTTAGTCATTGCATACCTTGATGGTCTGAGCGACACGTGATATTTATTCTTTCCATTGTCTTCAAGAATGCAGCACCTGAAACACATTCACACATTCTTTTCTTATAATTTCTGACACCAATGTTAACATTTGTGTATATCAGGTTGGCATGCCTAACAAATCACACACCATATTGATTGATTGATTGATTGATTGAATCATTTCACTCACTACTCTCTGTCCACCCAAACATGTTAAAATTCACATTGATCTTTGACCCCCCTCACCCCGTCTTTGCACGCACCTGACCAGCTGGTCCTCGCTGTACTGCTGGAGTGGGTTGGGCACATAGCTGTCCAACAGGTCCAAGATGGACGCCGTGCCTTTGCCCCCAAACGGCAGCTTGAGCAACAGGCCCACGCGCGGCATCACCTTACTCACGGCCGCTATGACGACGTTCCCCGGCGACAGCGTGTGTGTCCCTGCAGAGGCGGGAGCGACAAAACAGGAAGTGAGTCAGGTTTTGTTTTGTTTTTTTGCGCCTCCCTATCACACCTCCTTCCCCGAGGGAGGAAGAGTAGAGTGCTGCTGTAATTTCTCATGGGGGAGGTGGTGGAGAGAGAGAGAGAGAGAGAGAGAGAGAGAGAGAGAGAGAGAGAGAGAGAGAGAGAGAGAGAGAGAGAGAGAGAGAGAGAGAGAGGGATGAAGGAAGGGAGAGTGGGAGGGAGGGAGGAAAGGGAGGCCGTGCTCCGCATTCAGCAAGGAACAGAGGATGACTCAGCAGAGATGGTAACCATGGAGGCAGGCAGCTCTGACAGTCTGGGTGCTGGGAAGCTTGTGGGTTTCATAATTGTGCACCACAACGTGTGGTTGTATAACACTCCAGTGAGTGTCAGTGCAAAATGTACTATAAAGGTTTATTTATTTTTAAAGATGTTGAACTTCACAGTTTCCATATCAATTTCACAAGATCAGATAGAACGACAGGCCACATTCAAGGTGATGTGTTCAGTATGGCAACAGCAACACTGTGGAGCTCTACTGTTTCCCTCTCTCTCTCTGCTGGCACTGTGGTGTAATGCCTCACCCTCCCACTCATCATATAGAAGCCATCATGGCTTCAAGTGTATAGTCTTTTCCCCCCACAAATGAATCATAATTAAACATGAAAACAAAATTGAATTTGTTTTCTCTGAATTCAATATCCAAGAGTAGATGGGGACTGACATGACTGACTTGTTGGATGGGGAGGCCCCATGCTGACTACAGAGCCTACGCACACTGCAATTTAAGGAGGGATAATTGACTGGTATTTGATGAACCACGCAACTGTCTGACGCCACTGCTCACTCCATGCGGTCTCACTTATGGACATTTGTACAGCACTCATACTTGAAATATTTCAGAAATTCAATGAGGACTGCCAAGGCATCGCCACCAAGATCATAAACAACAATAAGGCAATAAGGTCATTTTGATGTTTGAGTAGTTTCAAATGTTGAAACTCAAACTTCCTGTGTGTATGTCAGCTGACTCTGAATCATATGCAAACAATATATATACAGTTTGTTGTCACTATATAGTTTGTTTATACCACACATACAATCTGTAACTATTAATAGACAAATAAAAACGATGGTTACATATTTAAACACAGCTCTATGAGTTTGGGAAGCACAGCCTCTGGTGGTCAGTAGAATCGAAATAAAGTTTGTTTGTTTGTTTCATTTAAGGCCATTTCAGCAACTAAGACTATTTAATGGCCAGAGAATTTTGTGTTATAGAAGCTTAAATATGTTTTTTTTTTTTTTAAATCTATGCTAGTAAGAAATTCTACAACCGTCAAAGGAGGGACCTTACTAAAAACATCAGCTATAGAATTTTGGTGATAAAATTGTTGTCTTCTGGTTTTCAAGGCAGGGCAACAGATCAAAATATGTCTCACTGACAGGGGCATTTTGCAAAATTGCCATAATGGAGGATCTTCACCACTTAATAGAAAGCTATAGAATCGAAATAGAACACCGTTTATAATGGAGCAGGTGGCCCAGCGTGAGGCGTGTTGGCGTACCGGTGAGTGAGAGGAAGAGACGCTTGGGCTGGGTGGACACGGACACCACCTTGGCCTTCATGGCCTGGCCCACCTTCACCAGCTTCTCTGGCCTCTTGGCCTCCTGGAGAGCCACGGGAGGAAAAAATAAACAAAAACAAACACAAAACAAATACAACAAACAATAGTGTGAGCATTTCATTTTCAATATGGCAACTGGTGTAGTGTGATTTCAGGACTGTTATGGTTACTTAAAGCAACACCAAAGAACTTTTCCTCTGTCGCACGCACGCTATTTGTTTATCCAGCAACGGCTTTGCAAATAACGATGTCCATAGACAAGGTAGAATATGTTGCATGATTTTATGAAATTACGATGTATTGCGACATCATGCAAGTCAAATTTGTAGTTTCTTATGCCTCATTCCATTGAACTACAGATCCGCTACCCGATCTGGCAAACTTACATAGTGCGGTTATAGCCGATAGAGGGCCGCGAAGCGAATGCAGAAGTGCCGTTCACCCTGTTACGAGTTGATGAACCACGGAAACAATTTTGGAAACATTACATTAAGGTACAAAAAACTCTTTGGTGTTGCTTTAAGGTCTTACTTAGGTCATTTTGGAGCAATTATATGAAGAACTTTTGAAGGAATACATTATACAAAGATTTGTAGGTAGCTAGCATAAATATTAGTTAGCATAAATTCAGTTAGCGTAAATTACCACATCAAATGAACTATAGACCTCTGAAGTTCGCCTACAAAAAAGCTGCCATCTTTGCCCTTATAAGGAGATCTGGTATCTTGCAATTTTTCCTATGGGAAAATAACATGGGGATTTTGATAATAATCGCACCTGTTACACTCTCGGTGGGACGAAGAAGTCTGAAATACAGAAGTCTTGCCCCACATGATGTGTGCGATCTGCCTTTTCTGTGATCTGTGGTACGTTCGGTACATATTTTGATTTTGCTACTCCAGAGCTAACTTGCAGTGCAACTTGCCGTTGGTAGTAGGCCGATTTCAGAGCTCTGTTGTATAACAGACTGAAATCTTGCTTGTGAGTGCAGGCTTGTTACCTTGGCATTGGTCGTCATGGCCAACACCTCCACAGTGCCTGTTATCTTCGGGGTCACTGCAACCTCCAGACACTTTATGGCTGAAATATACTGAGAGGGCAAACAAAGACCAAGCATTGTGTGTGGTGAATGTGTGACCCACTCTCTCTCTCTCTCTCTCACACGCGCACGCACACACACACGCACACACACATGCACACACAATGATGTATCATTTTGAAGACACTTCAGTCTGAGGTGGCATGGTTACCTTGGAGGCATAGCAGGTGAGCTCCTGGCCAGGTAGGAGGTCGTCCATCTTGATTCCGGCCTCCAGAACATTGCGATCCACCGGCTCCTTCACCTTTCTGATTACCATACACACAAACACATAAGGGAACACACATTAAAAAAACAGCGAACACACACACACACACACACACACAAACACACACACTTGCAAACCGCAATAACCAAAAGGGATACCAAAGCCATTCTCTACTCCACCATAATCAGTAACGCAGGCTTAGGCACAGAATGCCTCACCACCACTCCAACATAAGGGGCCATTAGGTGGCGTAATGTTCAGGAGTTCCGTTAAGAACACCAGATGGCCGGATGATGACCCCCTCCTCACCTTGGAAGCAGCGAGAGGACAGGCTGGGAGTAGACAAAGCCGGGGTGGGAGATCGGCAGGAATCTGCAGAGAAACAAACACACACACACACACACACACACACACACACACAAACACACACTAATTAGGACCAAAGATATCCAGACAGCTTCAAAACAGCATTAAACAAATCTTGAGAGACAGGTTAGGATTATAATGGTTTCACACATTGTTTTGTTTATTTATCTATCTATTTTTAAGACATGGGAATAAACCTACAGAGACATTCTCAGTGCTTAAACCAAAATAATAGGACTGGACTAAATAAATAAATAAATAAATAAATAAATATAGAAATGCCATGTCAACATTGGCTGAGGTGAAGTCAGACTTGTCCGGTTGAGTGCGGCTAAGCTTTGTCACCCACTTGTGGCTGACGACGTCCCTGCCCCCGATGACGCGGGCCTGCACCTCCTGGCCCACCTTCAGGGTGCTGGTGGGGAAGGAGCCCGGCTCGGGCTCCTCCAGAACCTCCGACACGTGGGCCCAGCCCGCCACGTCCCCAGGTAAGGTCAGACGCACCTGGAGGATACCAAACGGACCGGGAAGAAATCGTATGGCGGTTATTAATAACACATTTACAATACATTTTTATTAAGAAAACATTTTCAAATACATTTTTGCACACATTCAAAGTGGACGCCAATTTTGTGATGAGTATTTCCTAGTTGCCCTTGCTCATGCTGGGGATTTTTGGTCAAACATTCCAGATCAACACCACCAACACAGCATCACTGGCGAAGAGAGCTCAGCGCCGCCTGTACTTCCTGCGGAAACTCAGGCGAGCAAGTGCTCCACCAGCCATCATGACCACATTCTACCGAGGCACCATTGAGAGCATCCTCTCCAGCTGTATCGCTGTGTGGGGCGGAAGCTGCACTGAATACAACAGGAAAGCCCTGCAGCGCATAGTGAACACAGCTGGAAGGATTATTGGTGCTTCACTCCCCTCCCTGAAGGACATTTACACCACCCACCTCACCCGCAAGGCGACCAAAATTGTGAGTGATGCAAGTCACCCCGCTCACAATCTGTTTGATCTACTGCCCTCTGGGAAGAGGTACAGAAGCCTGCGCTCCCGCACTACCAGACTCACCAACAGCTTCATACACCAAGCTGTTAGGATGCTGAACTCTCTCCCTCCTCTCCCCCCTCCACCCTCAGCTACATAACATCCTGGACATTGGACCCACAAATGGCCGCCTGCACCACTCCACTTGCACACTTGTACACTTTGCAACTTGTTGTTGTTGTCCTGGAAACACAACACTTCTGCTGCTCTTACATAACTTGCACCACTATGCCACTTTATTTCTTACTTAGGTCAAACAGAACTACCTCAGCCTCTTATTGGCCTGACTTTGCACTAGTATTTTATTTTATTGACTGTCTATGCACAATTTCAACCAAATTTTGCTGCTCTTATTTTTTCATTATATGTGCCCTCTTATTTACTTATTTACTTACTTTTTTGTTTACTTGAATGTTATGTTTGTCTGTGGACTTAAAAATTGTTAAAATATGTCTTGTCTCCACCGTGGGATAGTGAGAAACGTAATTTCGATCTCTTTGTATGTCTGGAACATGTGAAGAAATTGACAATAAAGCTGACTTTGACTTTGACTTTGACTTTGATCAACAAATTATTTTTTCTCCCCATGCAAAAAATTGCTACAAGTCAACAATCCACAGACAAATAACCAAAAAAAAGGAAAGAGAAGTCAAAGAGGGTTGGGGGACACCCACTACCCTCAGTCTCAGTGCATAATGCCTTTACTTTACTTTACTTTACTTTACCTGCATGGGCTTGATGGCGCTGACCAAGGCGGTCACCACGTCCCCACAGCGAAAACTGTGCAGCGAGCCACGGCCCTCCGATATCGTCCTCTCGCGCCGGGCAACGGCAGCGGCGGCGGCAGC
Organism: Alosa pseudoharengus; assembly: GCF_046254945.1. NCBI lineage: Eukaryota > Metazoa > Chordata > Actinopteri > Clupeiformes > Clupeidae > Alosa > Alosa pseudoharengus. The sequence continues at coordinate 45,951,887 of NW_027468564.1, forward strand.
CGAGAGGTGCGGCTTAGCGCTGACCCCAGCCTCGCGGCTCACTAGCGGAAGGCCATTCAGTGCCTCACTGACGGGCTCGACGATGATGACCTGTCCCCTCAGGGTGTCCCCGGCCTTCGGCTGTTCCGACTCGCTGCCGAAGGTCTCGTTGAGGTGGGCGGTCAGCGGGACAACGGTCACGTGGGCTGTGTCTCCGATGGAAACCACGGCAAAGTCGCCATCGATGTGAAGTATCTGAGCTTCGTGCTTTGATCCACTCACCAACTGTGAAAATGAAACAGTATACATTTATTTAACAGTCAACATAATCTACCTCAAACGCAAGAAATGCATAATAACATAACTCAATTATTAAAACAAACATTTTCTCATTCAGATTTTTACTTATTGACAAAGACAGACATTTAGTTCAAAATATGTGCTCTGCAAAGTGCAAAGAAACTTAAATGAGAAGCAGAGTGAAAAATGTTGATTGAAAACACAGGGGTAAAAAAATAACTGTCTAAATCTGTATTTATTCTGCATGAATGAAGACATGATCTGAACTCCTAGTGGTGTTGAGTGGAGGTTAAGGTGAGGTTGAAACTGACCGTTTTCCTCTTGCTGAGCAGCGTGGGCAGGAGAGAGACGTGCACCTGCTGGGTCCTGGGGTCAACCTGTAACACCACTGCCTTGACCATCTGTCCAGAGGTCACAGTCACACCTGAAACCAAGTATTTAGGCAGTCAGAAATGTCACTGTTGGTTGGTGTGCAGTGCACCATGGGGGTTGTTCATCAGCATTCACTTACTGAAAGAAAGTCCTCTCCAAACATAAAGTTTTCTGCTTATTTACAAGACAAAATAGTTGAACTTAATGACGAGGGGCTCCCTGCACATGAGTTTAAAGGGACACACCATAGGCTAACTGGTCCAACCCACTTCCAGTGCATTATGCTAAGCTAGGCTAACGCTATCAGACTGGGTTATTGCACGCACAGAGAAGAGAAGGATATGCATCCTCTTATCTAACTCTGGGGTAAATGGCACGTGAGCTAATTTCCCAAAAAGCTGGCATGATCCTTTAAAGGGATCCGATGTCATTTTGGGTATTTTGGCAACTCTAGAGCTCCCCCTAGAGTTGCGAAATATATATGAAGAGTTTGGTTCCAAAATGCTATATCCACCATTTTTATGAATTTTCATAAATAACTTTTTTACATTTTGTTTCACAAGGAAATTCAGTAGAACTGTAATTGGATATTGTTGTTTGATTTATCTTTACTCAATCAAAACAACAAAACAGCAATTTGATTGATATTACCTGAAATACTCATTAAAAAAATAACATAAAAAATAACATTAAAAAATGACTTTTTAAGGTTTTCAAAAATGGAGATAAAGCATTTTGGAACTAAACTCTTGATATGTTTCATCTACTTTAGCTTCGAGGCTTTTATATTAAGGTAAACATCTTGCATATAATAGTGCTGCTTTAGAGCGAGAGGCTCAGGCCCAAACACTGAGCTCTACTGGTGGCTCTGCTCCTGCTGCAGGGGTTCCTCACCGGCCAGGTGGTGCTCCGAGGCCAAGATGGAGACGATGGGGAGGTCATCTGAGGAGAAGGAGCAGGAGGCGTCTTCGAGCAGCTCGTCCACCGTCAGCTTCAGCCTGCTGCCCACAGCTAATGACAGCTGCTGCAACACGTCCGAGCCATCTAGAGAGAGAGAGAGAGAGAGAGAGAGAGAGAGAGCGCGAGAGAGAGAGAGAGCGAGAGAGAAAGAAATAGAGGGATGGGGTGGAGTGGATGGAGGATGAAGGGAGAGAGATATAAGGGAGGAGGACAGGACGACCATAATAGAACAGGGACAATAGTGGAGAACGAGGGAGAAGAGGTGGAGAAACAGACAGAGAGAGGAAGAAGAGGGAAAATAAGTTAAATAAAATAAAAAAAACAGCAAACAGAGGTAGGGGATGGAGGGAAATAAAAGAGATTGCAGAAGAGAATAAAGGGTGTTACATCAACAGAAGTACAGAGTGCAAACAGCTCATTAGCCGGGTGATTCCCCAGTCTCGTTCTCTAGGGGAGCGGGCCGCTGCATGCTTGTGTTTTCCTCTTCATAATTAGCGCCTGCACACACACCCGACTCCGTGACTCAACATGCTCCTGGTTAACTTTTGCATAATTGCAGAACAAACACAAACAAAAAACACACACACATACACACACCGAGTTGGTTTTGTTTTGTTGTTTTGTTTTTCACGAGTTCATGAGATTCATATACAGAGGAATCCAAATATAATGTGTTCTGAAAGTTCCATAACTCATAGGCAAAGCCCAAAGGTATAAGGGCGGTTTAGTTTTGAAGATTGCACTTGAGAGAGTGCAGTACTTTGACGATATATCCCCTTGCTTTGGGATCTCTGGGATACCCTGAGATTCATACACACTCACACAAAGTCCAATTGTGGATTCCTATTCACTCTCCCTTGGATGCCAACCATGACTGTTTACTGTGTTGCTACGGAAAATATCGGGTGAGCGATGACTGAATGGTTCCCTCCCAAAACAACCTGTTTTCCCTTCCTCTTCCCCAGGTCCTCATTCTATCCATCTCTCTCTCCTTCACTCTATCCATCGCTCTCATGGTCCTCATTCTATCCATCACTCACCCCCCAATCACCCTCAGTCAATCTCTCTCTCTATCACTATCTATCACTCACTCACTCACTCATTCTCTCTTCCTTGCCCTCCATCCCTCTTGTTTCTATACCCATTTTTAACCTTTCATTTCTGTCCTTTAATAGATGATTTTACCTCGAGTCCCTTTTTGGAGTCTGTTTCTATGTTCTAATCCAATTGTAACACCCTTTCAGCTACCAATGTTTGTGACTATAAAATGTGATGAATACATAACACTTGCCTTTCGTCATCTCTCCATCCCTTTCTCTCTCTCTCTCTCTCTAACCTCTCCCACTGATCATCCTTTTATCTGCTTGTACTGCACCTTGGATTACCTATGTGCATGAATACTAATGTGCTGTATAAATAAACTTGCCTTTCCTCCCTTCTCCCTTTATCACTCTCCCCCGTCCACCCCCCCCCCCACCTCTTCCTGTTTAAATAGATTCATTTTACCTCTTTTGGTCCCTTTTCTGAGTCTGTTTCTATGTTTTTTTATCCACTTGTTTAGTCAGTGGTAACACACTTTGTGTGTGATTATTAATGCGCTGTATAAATAAACTCGCCTTTCCTCCCTTCTCCCCCTATCCCTCGCTTTCTCCATCTCCATCTCGCACCTCTTCCGCTGATCATCCTTTCATCCAATATACTGCATCACTCTCTCCCTGCACTCTCTCCCCATCTCCTACTTTCTCCCCCCCTCTTTCTCCTTCTCTCCCTCCATCTCTCCCTCCATCTCTCACCTCTTCCGCTGATCATCTCTGTGGCGGCCTTCCTCTCCTGGAGTCCTCTGGTCAGCCTCTCCTGCCCCTCTTCCTCCGGGCTGCTCAGCTCCGACGCCTTCAGGCTCACCAGGAAGCGCCGCTTCTCCTCGTCCAGGTTGGTCACCTTGGCGCGCACCGTCTGGCCCATTGGGAACACGCCCTCCGTGGACGCCACGAACCGGTCGCTCATGGCCTGTGCGGAGGACGCAAACAGAGACAAAGGGGTTAACAAAAAACCCATCGTATACTTCAAGTGAATTATGCTAAGCTAGGCTAACGGTGCAAATCTGGGTAATAGAGTACCGAAGTCTGACGTAGTGTTTCCATGACGGCAGAATCACTGGATCTAAACAAACCCCGCTAATGGTGATTTCAATGGTTAGATTGATTTGTTTAGATCCAGTGAAATTGCTGCCTTGGCAACGCTAGGTCATGGCTTCGGTACTCTATTGCATGCAGAGAAGAGAAGGCCATGTATCCTCTGGGGTAGATCCTCTAACAAGTATAAGTATATATACTTTTTTGATCCCGTGAGGGAAATTTGGTCTCTGCATTTAAAGCAACACCAAAGAGTTTTTTATACCTTAAAATAATGTTTCCAAAATCGTTTCAGTGGTTCATGAACTCGTAACAGGGTGAACGGCAATTCTGCATTCGCTTCGCGGCCCTCTATCGGCTATAACCGCACTATGTAAGTTTGCCAGATCGGGTAGCGGATCTGTAGTTCGATGGAATGAGACATAAGAAACTACAAATTTGACTTGCATCTGATGTCGCAATACATCATACTTTTATAAGTCATGCAAAATATTCTACCTTGTCTGTGGACATCGTTATTTGCAAAGCCTGTGCTGGATAAACAAATAGCATGCGTGCGACAGAGGGAAAATTATTTGGTGTTGCTTTAACCCAATCGGTGAATTAGTGAAACACAAACAGCACACAGTGAACACACAGTGAGGTGAAGCACACACTAATCCCGGCGCAGTGAGCTGCCTGCTACAACGGCGGCGCTCGGGGAGCAGTGAGGGGTTAGGTGCCTTGCTCAAGGGCACTTCACTGGTGCGGCCCACTGGTCGGGGCTCGAACCACCAACCCTCCGGTTACAAGTCCAGAGTGCTAACCAGTGGGCCACGGCTGCCCACTAACAATATTGTTATACAGCAAGATATACACAGGGATGTAAACACTCCCTCCATGCCCACAGCCACAGTTCAGCATAGTGACTTTAAAGGTGCAATCTGCAATTCTGGTGAAAGGTTGTTGATATTTGATCTGAACAACCATTCAAATTATAAACTGGCTAGAATTGTTTACGGCTCCGTTGTAGCCACTATCTTTGTTTCCCGTCTA
>NW_027468564.1:45961664-45981664 GCF_046254945.1 Alosa pseudoharengus
TATCTGTACTTTTACTCAAGTAATGAAGCTGTGTACTCTGTCCGCCTCTGGTCATGAACACATGACACTGTCATGACACATGAACCCTAACCCTAATCCTAACCTCTAACCCTAATCCTAAACCTAAACCTAAACCTAACCCTAACTTGTTATGACAAAAACCGAATGTCACTTAATAACAGAAGCGTTATGTCAAAAACGTTTATGACTTGTTTATGACACATTCATGACAGTGTCATGTCACTCTTATGTCGATTCTGTCAAGTAAAGTGTAACCAAGATTACTTATGATCAACTGTAGAATAATACAGAGTTTTGGAGTTTTGGTGAAATCGAACTCTCGCTGTCTAGTTGTCTTCCAAAACACACTTTACAGACTTCACCTACAGGGCAAGTGCATCAGTATCCACACCTGAAAGGGAAGGAAAAATCTTGTTTAAGTTAGACAGACGTCTTTCCATACCTCTACTATTTGTCCGGACTTCAGGTCGTTGTATCTGAAGAAGGGGGCCTCAATGGTACTCCTAGGAGACAACAGACAGACGCGGACACTAGTACACTAGTACACTACAAGTACATTTATTCATTTAGCAGATACTGTTGTTCAAAGTGACTTCTATATAGTGTCAACTATATTAAAAGGGATTGCATTGTCCCCGGAGCAACTTGGGGTTAAGTGCCTTGCTCAAGGGCACAACGGTGGAAGCCGGGAATTGAACCCACAACTTTCAGGCTAGCCCAGCTCCTTAACCACTACGCTACCACAGCCCCAAGTATTGTACTAAGCATCAATTTATCAAACACACTGAATAATCTAGTCACGTTTCAGAAACATAGCAGTTCTTCACTCTTTACTCTTTACCGATCAACAACTCACCTGCTCACTCACATACTGTACACTGCCCCTAAAAGCAGTCGCATCAAGATACAACAAAGTGCATGACAACAATCTCCCTTTGTTACTCACTTGCGGAGGCTGATCAGGTGCAGCTGCTCCAGGGGGCTAAAGTCGGTGATGCGGCAGGTGATTTCCGCCTGGGCCTGCAGGTGGCTTGGGTTAAACGGCTCCTTGGGCTCCTTCAGCTGGTTCTTCTGCAGGACAACAACAACAACAACAACAACAACATGTTCAGAACTCTGCAGAGTCAGAGCACAGCAGAGCGCTCTAACTGAAGACATTACTCACGTTCCATCATATTACTTAGACACTACAGACAATAACATGATGGACACAGTCCAAGACACTAAACTCTTGGGGGGGAGGGGGTCACATTAGCCAGCGGCAAGTGGCAGGTTTCCTATTGTTCTCTATGGTTCGGCAGCGGAACGGTGGCAACACTGGCGTAACGCTAGTGTTGAACAATCTGAGCGCTGAACTTGGTTCAATTTTCAAAGTGCAACGCGAGCATATTGAATTGACAAACCGTTTGTGTTGCGAGTCTGTGATCCCCCGCCTTAGTAATTATTACAAGGCAGGGCTTCACACAAAAGCTAGACTTCAAAGATGGATACATATCTTGCCTATATCTTCATACTATGCCTTGCTTATGAAGCACACCACACCACACCACACCACAACACACACACACACACACACACACACACACACACACACACACACACACACACACACACACACACACACACACACACACACACACACACACACACACACACACACACACACACACACACACACACACACACACACACACACACACACACACACACACACACACACACCATCCTTCCATCTAACTCACGTGGCCAAATGCCTTGGTGCCGTCGGGCAGCTCCAGGATGGCACCCGAGTGGAAGTGCACGGCCGCCACCTTGCAGCCATGCAGCACCTCGCCCACGCGCTCGCTCTGCACGCTCTCCAGCACACTGCCCCCTGGTGGCAGGAGGTGGCTGCGCAGGGACAGGCCCACCTGCCGGGTGGAAGGCTCAACATACAGGACCCGCGCCAGCACCTACAGATGAGGGATCCACAAACATGGATGCACTTACACTGTAATGCCATACAACTGTAATGATGCCATCTACAATATGTGGGCTATTTCCTGACTACTTCGCTGTATACAAATGTATAAATTGTTTATGCATGTAAACTGAATTCTGTCATTAGTCATTATAGTAAACGACGAGGATCCAAGCGTAACTGAAAGGGATTTCTTCACCATCAACTAAGCTAAATAGTTATTAACTAAGGCTAGCTTTCAGTAAACATCATTTTGACATGACCAAATACTGATGGACACAGGACTCACTTCTTCCCCATTCTTGTAGCAGGAGGTCTTGTCTGGGTCGATGTGCATGAAGTCCACCAGGCCAGTGAAGGAGGAGAGGAACTCCAGGATGAGTCCATGAACGGTCACCTGTGGGGGGGGTGGGAGGTAGACGGCAAAGAGAGAGACAAGGGGCAAGAGACACAATCAATCACTGCACCAGCACAGAGGACAAATAAGAAAATCAGCCACTGTGTAAATCCTGGTCATTTCTAAACTATTGTTAACCAAAAGCAACGGGGGACTCACCTTCTTGATCTTGGCATTGACCAGCAGGCCTGGACACAGGTTGCTCAGGGTCCAGCCGTGATCGGCGTCGGCGACGGCCTCGGAGATGGCGGCCGGGTCCACGGAGAGGCGAACCAGACGACCCTCGTTCTTCACGTCCTCCAGCAGACAGTCCAGGTACTGTCCAAGTTTGAGCTCTGACGTACGGAGAGAGAGGAGGGGGGGGGGGAACAGACAAGACGCATGTTGGGCTCTGGAACTGAGTCATTTGAATTAGCGTGCTGCCAGGGTGTGTGGGAGACATGGCATTCTCACAATCAAATGCTTCTCCTTAAAAGTGCTGTAAGCGATGCCACGCGTTTTTTAGGCTAAAAACATTGTCACTTACAGCAAACTTCACCTCACCATCCACGATCTCTGCGGACAGCCCAGGCTCCAAAAATGGCAACAAAAACAACCTAGCCCATAAAAAACATAACAAACTGTTCCAGCTAATCACAGACGAGATGCTCGTTTAGGAGAGTTTCAATTGCACGGGAGAGAGGGGGAGGAAGTAGCGAGCTAGCTCTGTTTTGTTTGAATGTCAACAGAAGTGACGTTACCCAGCATCGCTTAGAGCACCTTTAAGGTGCTCTTTACCTTTAAGTGGCATAGGTATGCTATTTTTCTACAGTGTGGTGCTTGCTTTATGTGAGTTTATATGCCCCCTACTGGTAATACAAGGCATAAACCTAAAGTCATATGAACACATGCATACTGTGTGAAGCAAACTCATTACCAGCATAATTACTACAGAAGAGTGTCATTTATGGTCAAATTGTTATGCAGAACCATTGAACAGCCTCATAAGCTCTATCCTAATTTCTACTAGCATTAAGCGGTACAACTCAGTGGCTATGACCTGTTCTCAATCCAATTGTATCTGCCTTGTCTATAAAAGACTGAATAATTGTTTACAACGATATTCTTAAAAAAATGAATTCATGAAAACATTTCCATATCCAGATGCTAGCAATTTCCAAAAGGTCACCTTTTCTATATTCTAAAATCTTTTTTTTTTTTAAAACATTCACAATCCAGTATATTTAATTTAATTTGTATCAAATGACAGTTATATGATACCTTGTTTTGCAGCCTTTGCAGATGGCTTGGGAAGAAAAGCTTTTGTCCCACTGAGACCAATATCAATGAGGTAGCCATGGTCCTCAATGCTCTCCACGCATCCACTGATGGTCTACATTACACAAAGACAAATGATAATGTGAAATGTACAAAAACAATGACATTTGCAAAACACAAGATATTTGTTCTGATATTAATCTAGCATGCAAAAGTGACAAGTAAGGCACAATACAACTTTAAGCACCCTGTTCCTAAATAGGTGCCAAGATTTCAACCAATGATACATGTAACTTAAATTTAACAGACAGCTGATCGTAAAAGTATAAATTAGACCAGGGCCTTTAACTGTCAAAACTAATCAAAGAAATCTCAAGACCTATTTGTATTTAAAAGTATTTATCCTGTGGATATGCTGTGACTCAGTGAATGCTGTTTTATAGATGTGTCTATACTGTGAATTGTTGTATGCACTGTCTATGTTATTGTTGAGACAGAAGACAATGTCCATGCCTCACATGACAAAACAGTCTATTCTATCCAATTCTATAATCATTTCATTAATCAAAACAGAATATGACAGAATCTGTCTGAATCATGCTTTTAAGGACCCATCACCACCCAAACAACCACTCCACCAGCACTCACTCACCATGCCAGCCTTCAGTGAGCCAGAGGTCAACGCTTTGTTGACCTCTTTGGGGTTGATGGACACCTTGAGGCTCACGTGGCCTTCTCTGGACTCCACCAGAGAGGACACAACGGCTCTGACCACACAGCCAGGACTGAAGAGGTGAGGGAGAGAGGCAAAATCCTAGAGACAAACAAACAGTCACTGTCAAGTCAAAAACAAAATGCATCCACATATTGATCAAAGACTCGACTAAAAGGTTTGATTTACGAACAATTAACACTGGGTTACATGAAACATCGTAAAATATTTAATGACTGCATTTTTCCAAACCTCCACATTTTCTCCACTGTCCAGCTTTTCACTGAGCAACTTGTTGTAAGATTCACAGATGTTGGTCACGGGCAGGTATCCGGTCAGGCCACTGGGGAGTCCGACCACAATCTCAAAATCAGTTACTTCCTTGACGCAGGCCAGCAGCAAGGTGCCGACTTTGAGATCCTATGGAGATCCACAGATTTGTTTAAACAAACATGGACACTTCAAACAGTGCAAACAATGCAGTTGAATGGCATTCTGAGAGTTTAGAGTTTGAGTTGAGTAGAAACTTAACTAATACATACTTTCAGATGTAAGATGTCTACACTGGAAGCAGTGTTGAGCTTCAGGGAGTCCTCTTTGGTCTTCTTGCCCTTCTTGGCATTTTGCTCCTCATCCTGTTGATTGGTAGACTTCCTTTTTTTCTTAACTTCAGGAGCACGAGTCTGAGAAAATATATATTATGAGTATCTGCAAACAGTGAAGGCCCTCATTTAATTAGTGTGCAAAAACAATGCACACATATGAACACTACAGAGATATTGCTTTTCCCAGATCATGGTTTAAAAAGGATGCATGCCAGTGCCTAGTGCACAACAGGGATGTGAGACCTGTAGAATGAATATTCCTCTGGGTAAGGAATGCAACAGTATCGGAATGATTTCAACTCCTGCATCCCGAATAACTGCGCGTTTAATAAGAACACATTGGTCGTTCAACACCACACTCGCATTGAGCATGTCGTTCCCTCTACATACTTTACCTTACCTCAAATAGGTTGTCCACTTCCACATGAGATTTCTCAGGCTTGGTCGGCTGCGTGGTCTTCACTGTACCACCACGGGGAAAGTCCTCCTCTGTCGAGGCCATGGCAGAATAACCTCTACTCTAGTCTACAAAAAGAGTTGATAACAGTTGATGGTTAGCAACACAAACCATTACATTACATTTGACTGAGGCATTTTTAACCAAAGGAAGCGACTAACAACATGGTAAACAGTTTAAGTTTTAAAGCAATTCTCTCAACAATTTTAGGACAATTTAAAAACAGCAGAGTACAGTAAGAATAAGTGCATCAGTGAGTGCTGTTTTTAAACAGTTGAGTGTCAGTTCAAGACAGGTGGTAAGTGCTAGAACCAGCAAGACTTGTTGTAAGTAGTGCTATGAGAGGAACCAAGCAGAAAAGTGTTAGGCTAGCTCAACTTACTTGATAAATCCTGCCAAAACGTTTGTTGTTTAAGGTTACTGCAATGACTAACTAGCTATAGAGCAAATGTTGGTGAAAGTGGTAAATGTGGTCATAATAAGCGACATCATATGTACCATAACCTCAGAAATAACAATGCTTATGATGGAACCAGCAACAGCGTTTCCCACTTAACATTACACGTGGGTAACGTTAAGTTTAGTATGCGCTCCTTGCTAACGTACACATTTTAATATCTGCATCGTCAATTACGTCTATGTATACATATATCAATTTGGTAATCAGAACTTACCCAAATGATAAAAAGATAAATTCTTCCAGTATTTCCTAAACATGAAATGCCTGTGTACACGCTCACATGTTCGTATAGCGACCCGGAAGTAAACATTGAAGAGGCGGATTTAAATAAAATAAAAGGAAGTACATACCATGTTTCAAGAACCAATGAACGATAAGAATATTGTGATAGGCTGCACATGTGACGAATAGTGTTCCGAATATTTATGATTGACGTAAATCCTCTCCACTGACAGAAGGACTTTTAGTGAATTAGACGTGAGGTGCTAGTAGAGGCGGGATTTCCTGAGCTATCCATCTTCGGCCTCAACTGACTGAAGGGCACACCAGTTCCTACTAAAGACAGGGTCGAGTGTAGAGGGTAGGTTAATCCACTGATCGAATATGTGCCGTTTTATGTCATATATTTAACTGTCTTGAATGTTCTATTTGTCTTTGTTGCAGCCATTTAATTGTATAGGGAATTTAATTCAGCAGAACCATGGCAGTAATCGGGTTACCAGTTAGCTGGTATGCTAACCAGATAGCAAACTATGACGCTAACGTTAGCTGGCTAGCAAACTTGCATAGACGTTAAGCATACTTATTGCTGGCTACCTCTCAATGGGAATCTGTCAGCACGACAGCTTAACTGTAATTGCTCTTTTAACGTGCAAACTGTAAATTGTCTCAAAAGGAGGACATTCTGTGGGCCGACTCAAATGTCTCGTTGCTTGTTATTTGGTCAACCGTTGCATCTAGCATGAATCTACCGCAATTCAGCAAGTTGGTTATGTAATATAGTCGACAAAACGTCAAGTTCAGAGGGCATAAGGTCAGCTTGACCATTGTGTGTTTGTTTTTCTTCCCGCAGAATCACATATTTATCAAACATGGGCGGTCACGACGCAGGAACACAACACCAGTTCACTGGCCTCGCTAAGTACTTCAACGCATGGACCATCACGGGCAGGAGGAACGTAAGTTGCTTCGTCCAGTAGACCTTTACATTAAAGCTACATGGTAGGGGTCATGTGGAATTTTACCCCTAAGTGTGTTGTATTGAACTCACCGTTGAAATGTGTAAACATATTAGCTAAAACGGCGTAAATCAATTATTGTTCAACTAGGACTACTAAATGTACTGTGTAACGCAAGGGTGCCTAATTGGTAAGTGATATTTGCCTAATTCTGCCCTCCTTTCGTCCTTAGTGTGTGCTGGCAACATATGCTGGCATTGCAGCTATTGTCCTCATCTTCAAGCTGAAGCCCAAGAAAGAGAAGGCCATCAAGTCTAGCTAATTTAATGTAAGTATACAAGGGTGCACATAATGTATCCAACATTGACATTACTTGTCATTGAATACATGTATGGGCATTAAGTTACATTACTTTGAATTGAAAAACTTAACTAGTGGTCATTTTCTTTGCACAGGATTTCTGTTTTTGTTTTGCTCCGTTGTATGGAGGATTGGATTCCACTGTCCTTGTGCTGATGCCATCTCTGCTGTTGCAGCATGTTGATAATAAAGGATGTATGAAACGTCTTGTAGAAAACATGTTTGTTTATTTATGTATTTACATTAGAGGCACTAGGATATAAAAGTCTGTACATCATGAAGTATCAGTCGAGGACAATGGCAGTGATGCATAGATGTAGCATGTGTAAACTGAGGAAACAAAGAAAAATGTCCATAGGATCAGTATAAAAACAATGTATGTAGATGACAATGACTGCTGTTCAGTGAGAGCAGAAGCCTCAGTTTGCCACCTTAAAAGGGAGCACAGATCACTCATGAGGGAATCTAAAATGGCATCCCCTCTAAATCCACCAGGCAGTCAACCATTTCAACCCCAAACTAAGTTTTTAAGTTATTGATAAAAAGCTAACACACACTTGGTAACTGTTAAAAAAAAGGCATAAGCTCTTTGAGTTTGATCTGATCACCTCATGCAGATGAACGCACCACTTCAGACAAAGGAAGGGGTATGAGTGGATGGGGGTAATGTGTAAAAAATAAAAATGGATTTGTGGGAAAACAATCAAGAGATGGGTTGGAGGGGGTCATTGAGGGTTATAGGCCCCCGCGGCGAGGAGGAGGTTGCGTCTGGTGAAGTGTAGGTGGACAACGGGCGTGGACTTGGTCATGTAGGTGCCCAGCAGGAGCTCCTGGGAGTTGTCGGGCAGGTGGATGTGACCCGTGGTCGCGGTGAAGTCGTCTGTCTCCACGTCATCAAACGCCTTCGAGGCGTTCCACAGGCGAACTGTGTTGTCCATGGAAGCTGGAAGTTAAGTTTGGTTTGTTATTAAGTGTATAGATTGCCAGAGGTGGCCAAAACGGAACAAACCGTTCTCTGTCTCAATGACTGAAAACTGACCCTTTGACCTTGGCAATGTCAGTACTTAAGGTCATAACCTTAGCTACAATTTCTATATCAATATAATGCATGCACTGTTATTACAATCCATTAAGTAAAACTAATTTGTAGACTTTACAATATGCTATGCTGAAACAGGGCTTTTAATAACATCAGGTTCATGGGTTCAATTTCCTTTTGCACTTACCGTTAAAATGTAAGTCATGTCATCTAAAAACATTTAATAATAAAAATGTAACTGTAAATGCCATTTCTATTACAGCATGGTACTTCAGATGACTCTGAACTAAGTGGTTCACTGTATGGATGTACAGAGTTGCATTCACTGAGTCTTCACTTATCAGGTTGTACCACAACTCTGGAAACCCACTAAAGATATGCTAATAATCAAAACCTGCACATACTACAGACTGAATATAGGGTTAGATAGAAACGTAAACAGGGAAGTCCTTCAGTCAACTGATAACAGACTATCCCCTTGACACTGTTTAGCATTATGCTAACTGCTAAACTTAAGCAGTTCCCTAGCAGCAGCAGCAGCAGCAGACCTGAGGCGAGGATCTCCCCGTCGCGGCTGAACCTGAGGGCATAGATGGTGTCGGTGTGACCCTTCAGCTCCCCGATCATCAGGCCGTGGCCGATGTCCCACAGCAGCACTCGGCCGTCTGTGGCCCCCGAGGCCAGGAACTTCCCGTTCGGAGAGAACGCCAGGCTGTGAATGGGCCCCTGTGGGACGAGGGAATTACAAATTATTCACCTCCTGGACACTCCTGCAGGGGCGCTCACGCTACAATTCTTCTATTACAGTTTTTCTCAGTCGCTTTGGTGCTTTTCTCACATCACTATTAACATTTGCACAGCAGTTAGTGCAATTCTCAAAACAATTAGTGCAAACTGCAAAACCTAGTGGATGACCTGCAAAAGCACGTCACTTGCTCAAAATGGATAGTCCATTCCTCAAAAGCAGGTATTCATGTCAATGAAACTGTCAGTGTCATCAAAATAAGAAGTCTTGACACCATCGTTTATGAACAAGATAGTCAAATGGCTTTGTCATGTTTTCATTATGACAGTTCTCTCAGTGTTTTCCAATGCAAAAAAAGGTCAGAACTCGGTGACACTACCTGAACATGCTCAAGACAGCACTATACAGTACTTGTACAGCCATTTGAAAACTACAGTAAAGTTACACATTGCTGTAGTTAGGTAAGTAAGTGAGTACAAGACACTGAATACGTACATTTTTACTGTATGCTCTTTGCAATTCCACAGCATTGTGACAGAATTTGATAACTAGTTCAACAATTTTGTATGTAATGACTCAAGCAATGAAATGAAGACTATTAGTTTTATTGGGAACGACTATTCAGCATTCATAAGTATAGTTCATTTTGACTGACATGACATAAGCAAAGGATAATGTTAAAAAACAGCAGAGAATTGTATGAAAGCAACTGATACATGTCCAAAAGTATTTGCAATTTGTTCAGAGGAAGGAGAAATTGCTACTATGATGTGCACAAATGACTAAATGTTGTGGAGGTTGAACTAATAGTTATGAGAATTTTCATTCTGATCTGAAAAAAGCACCAAAGCGACTGAGAAAAACTGTAATATAAAAGGATTCATTAAAAAACGTTCACTGTTCATTAATCATATACTGTTTACACGCTTCCTGGTGATTTACAGAATTGAGGCTACACCTCAAGCCCTTCCTACCTTGTGTCCGGTGAGGATGCGAACACAGTTGCCGTTCAGGACATCCCACATGCGAACGGTGCGGTCAGCCGAACCCGTGGCCACGTAGTTTGAGTTGGGGTGAAATCGGGTACAGGTGACGTCAGCCAGGTGACCTGCAAATATGCGCAGAGGCTGGTAGTGGTCCGTGGCCCACAGCCTGAGAGAGAGACCAAACATGCTGACATTAGCCTCCAAAGCTACAAGGTAAATCCTCGGGGAAAAACCTTTACAAAGTCTCTAGTGAATTTTTCAAAGACTGGTGATATACTTGCACTGTATATCTCCATTGTATTCCGTGTATGTTCTCTTGTTCTGAATGTCATAAGATGCGTAACAATGAATATCTAAATTTCCCTCTGGGTGGATAAAGTATCCATCTATCTATCCAGCATCTCTAACGTTGGTATTGGTAGCAATATTCAGCTTTTCTACACAAGACTAGAGTTAAGGACCACTAAGATTAGGGAGTACTGGTATAATCTTTCCAATGTAAAGTACCAAAACAAAAGATCTAGCACACACACACCGAGCCACTCTGTCATGTCCTCCTGAGATGAAGTAGTAGCCATAAGGAGAGAACTGCGTGTCCCAAACGGGGTAGTTGTGTCCTTTGTAGCCGACTAAACACGTGTAGGTCTGAAGACTCCATAGCCTCACCGTACCATCCTCCGAGCTGGACAACAGGTAGTTCCTAAAGAGGAGAGACACAGGAAATTCTATTTATTATACTGTATGTGTGTTATGTATGTGTGCGTATTAATGTATATTCTTTACTGGTCACTTTTTTAAAGGAAAGGCGGATGTTTACAATTAGGCCTCTCTACACTACAATAACTGAGTGGGAAAATCACACACCATGTTATTTACTGTGCTGGTCTCTCTCTCTGTATATCTATTAGGGGTTATCAGTCGACATCAGCGCAGAGCAGTGCCAGCCTACCTGTCAGAACTGAAGCTGATCCCATACACAGGTCCACTGTGACCATACATGACCTTGGATTCGCTCGCCGACTTATCATCCATTATGCGTTCCAGCACATCGTCAGACTCTTTATCGATCATATTCAGGTCTGTGGGCAATCGGAAAGCCACAGAGTGTTATTTGACTCTTATCATTCTCCTAATTACAGAAGTCAGACTTCCTCTGTGTAATTCTATCGAGTCATGACTGTGTTTTATGTACAGCAAGAGAGGATATGACAACTGGCTGCTAGCCTGCATCCAATTTTTCAGTAAGATAAAAGGTTTGTTTAGTTTCAATAAATGTAAAGTTTATTTGTAAAGAATAATTAAAAGAATGAGAACGAACGATCACACTTACCAGCTGAAGACTTGACTCTCCGTAGTTTTTTCGGGGTGACGCTCCACACTCGGACCGTGGAGTCCGCGAACCCCCCTGCTATGAGACTTGAGTCGTCCGTGAAGTCCACTGCGGTCAAACCCTGAAACAGTTAATGTTACAATACAGTGAGTCTTAAAGGAGAAATCCGGCAAATTTTCACATAGATCTCTCTTTCTCGAGGTCACGGAGCACTGTCGGTGCGGAAAATCAGTTTTCGAGTACCTAGCTTGAGTTACTACAGCCAACAACTAATGCAGCCAGGCAGCTGCAGCGCTACACTCATGAACATGGGGGCTCACAGACATGCCCCCAGAGTGTAGCGCTGCAGCTTCCTGGCTGCTTCAGCATTAAGCAAAAACTCATCTGGTCAGATGGTAAATGGACTGCGCATATAGCGCTTTTCTACTCTTTCCAGCACCCAAAGAGCTTTACAGAGTAATTTCCACCCATTCACACTCACACTCACACACACACACACACACACACACACACACACACACACACACACACACACACACACACACACACACACACACACACACACACACTTCGACAGGGTCAGGAAGAGTTTGTCAGGACGAGGCTCAAAACAGCAATCTTCCGATTACTGGACGACAACTCAACCTCCTGAGCCGCCGCCGCCACCACCACCGCCCCTGTCGCTAGCCACTGAATGCCCCTTCCTGGTACTAACTGCCCTCCATGTTGTTGATATTTGGACTCGACCCTTCCTTACCTGATAGGCATTGAGGAAAGAGTAGAAGCAGATGGAGGGGAGGTTGTCCGGACTCAGACGAATGCGTTTGGTGGCCTCCTTCATGTTCATGATCTTGTCCAGCTTGTCCGAGTCTTTCAGCTCCGGGAGAGGGATTCTAACACAGACACGACCACGAGATGGTTCATGAGTCAAATGAGTCAAAAGTGACGGATTTCCTTGGAGTGTAAATCTGCCCTGGAGAGACTACTGGTATGGTGACAATGAAGCGCCAGTAATGATGAGGTGGGTGGATCCACAGAAGTGCTATTTGTAGAAAGTAACACAATGTAGTTGTTTTGTATGTAGTTACCTAATAACTAAGGTAGAATTGTGTCTGTCGATACCAATGCACGGACAGAATGCCTTGTTCTTCAGACCAGAAACATGACACTTTTTGGCAGCTCTCAACAAACAGGGTATCTCCTTAGCATTAAATGGGTATCCAGTACATTGAAGATAGTCAAAAGGGGAATTCCTACATGGTGTTTCTTCAAGGGAGCATCTTACTATATTCATGTAAACTCACCTGGTCTGCTGGGGGGCGTTTGGGTCCTGTTTCTTGCTCTTGGAGCCCATACTGTCCTTCTTGGGCTTCTTCTTCTTGGGTTTGCCTTCCTCGTTCTCAGCCTCCTCATCCTCGTCGTCCAAAGGTACCTCAATCTCCGGCTCTTTAAGGAGGCCGTAGAACACCTGCACATACAAAAGGCAAAGAACATTCAGATGGCTGTGTTGAGTGTAAACCGTGGAACCATTAGTTCTCACAGTTGCACTTGATTCCACAATTGCTGTACAAATTCCTGCCTTCTGTAAAGAGTGATTGATTGCAATGTCCGGTAGAGTGCAAGAAAGCAACAGAGAAACGCAAACAGTAATTTAGCAACTGAGTAATCGGTTTACAAATCAAATTAGTTTCTGCCTTCTCTCTCAGTCCATACATCTGTAGCACTGCCCTCACGGTTGTTGATATGTGGACTCAACAGCTAAACAAATAGCACTCCTCGCTTCCAAGGTGCTCCTTAAGCAACATGTTAATTGGCTCGGTCCGAACTTTGAGCCAATATACCAACCACAAGGTTGTTGATATTTGTTTCTCCATTTACAGAGCTAAGACTGTAGCAGCTATATGAACACTTGAAAGTACGCAAGACCACAAGAGAGAAAGCTAGACAGAGCTCAACAGAAAGTCATCGTACTCAATTATAGGCCTGTTGTTTATTTGTTTATCTGTGTTTATCCTCTCGTCCTCAGGTGACCCCCTTCCCTCCGCTCCGTCCGGCGCCACACTGACCTTGCCCTTGTTGGCCTCCCTGCGGGCCTCCCCAGCCAGGGCTCCGGACATGGCATCGATCTGGCTCTTGGCGCGCGGCATGCCGTCGAAGATGTCAATGTACAGGTGCTCCTGGATGATGTTCCAGATCTGGTTGTTCTGCCTCTCCTGCAGGTGGCGCTTGAGCAGCTGGTAGGAGTCGCGCGAGATGCGCAGCACAAACTTGCTGGTGCGGAAGTCCAGCAGCGTCTCGTTGCCACGCATGTGCTCGCGCTTGCTGACACTGGACAGCACGCGCAGGTCATCCTGGTAGTAGCACTCCTGGTCACCGCTGAACCTGAGGAGGAAGAGGAAGAGTTGTGGGGTAAGCTAAGGAAAGTTCACCAACCAAACAAAATTCCATACCTCTATAATTATAAATAACTTGACCAACAAAATAACATTACTTGAGATGGGTTCACCACCCTTTCGATGAGATATCATTCCACCTTAAAAAAGTGGAATGTGTTGGCCCTAGAAGTAAACACTACCACTGTAGACTCTAATGAACTCAGCAAATTTGGTACATGTTTACGTAAATGTAAGCTATATAGAGATGATGCAGGTTTTTCATAGAGATTAAAGCTTGCAGGCAACAGCTGAAAATCAGGACCAGGTGTAAGAACACATGCCTGGCAGGGAGAGAGACAGCTGATGTTCAGCACAACAGGGCTATTGAGATAACCATGCAATAAAACCATATCATCTTATCCATTCAAAATACAATTCCACACAGTCCACTTGTTTAAAACGTAAACAAGAGATGTCCCGTCCACTTACTTGTCAAAAAACGCTTTAGCCTCCTGCTCGTGGCTGTTGTAGACCAGCTCCAGGTACATGTGAACGAAAAGTGGGTAGAAAAGCTGAGAGAGCTCGGCTCGGTGGCAATCCAATACTGATTCTATGAAGTTCTTCAGGCCGGTGTAATAGGTGTCATAAAGGGCTGGATCGCCCTGCTGACTGTATGCTGATAGGACAACATTTACGTCTGGCTGGTCCTCCCCTCCGCTAGCTGTAAACAATACAAACATGACACTTGTAAGGCCGTGCAGGCTACTTATGTACACAGCAACAACAAAAAAACGTTAGTAGGCATATTTGAAAATGTTAGAGCTTTACAGTGCACTAAAGGGTTGACGTTGTATATTTAATTGTAACAAAGCGGACATGGTGATCACACAATCCTTCCATAAAATAAGCTTAACTAAACAATACATGTTGTGCACATGATGTAAAGCAGTGAAAAACATTACAAGTTCCATTAATTCAGCCAGCCAGCTCCCACCTTTGGATGGCGCCGGGGCAGCAACGCCTACAGGGGCTGCGGTAGCGATCGATACTCGGTTAAGAAGGGAGTTTGCATCCCCACCTTCGCCAACTTTCCCTGCAGGATCTGATCCACCGGATCCTTCAGCGCCCTGTGAGTCTTCCCCATCGTCCGATAAACCTGCTTCTCGACGCAAAATATCCACCGATTCCAATAAATTGTTTTTCTTGAGATACTGCAGCACGGCTAGCAATGTTTGCTGGTTCTCGGGTCCAGGCGGCGCCATGGATTTCGTAGTGCCTGTGGCTGAAGAAGCTGCATTGGGCGGCGAAGACAGCGCTCCCGTCGAACCACCCGTGATATTTCCAGCGCCATCGTTCAATGTATCTGTCTTTGTTTCTGTATCACTCTCCGACTCAATCGGCCCATCTTGCACAGCCGCCATTTTCCAGGGCTTTACATGTCATCAGTATGCGACGGTAGAAAGGAGCCAAGCCAAGTAGGCCTACGTCACAAACTTAATTTTGATTGGTCCATTCATTGCACGGACTGTATAGACCAAGGGGGCAGGCGAATTCCCGGAAGTAGAAGAATCGACGTAGGCTGGAGGGACCACCTCTCTGCTAACTCCCATAGAAGTACATTCATTCTATGATTTTTTTGAAATACCATAACTTCATATAACATATATCCTGTGCCGACATTGTAGCTTCTGTGTTATCTACATAAACACTACAAAGGCAAAACAGACTCCACTACCTCGTCCGTAACGTTGGTTACCCGTAAGAAGAATGGTTAGCTTGTTCGGTTGGAGAGAAGCTAGCTTTGACGTAATCTCTCTTTCGCGCCATAGGGAGATAACCGTATTGTTTGGATAAGAGGCTCAGTCCACCTTACTGTCTATGACGGTAACTCATAAACAAAACCTAGCATACACGACCGTATGTTAAGGTAAAGCATTACACAGAGGCAACCTAATAATACTAAAAAAGTAAACCTTTTTTTTTTTTTTTTAAAACGGCACTAATAATTCCAGAGGTTTTAGATGGATTGACCGTGGGTCGGAAAAGTGGAAAGAAGATTAGCTTCAAGGCTATAACTTTTTTGTTTTGTTTTAGCATGACTGTTTTTGAAGATGATCATGTGTGGTAGCTTCAACATTAACACGACTTGGTGAGGATGATATTAATAATAATACATAAATAAATGTTTAACTTTGATGATTTTGAAGGCGAAGGAAGTGTGAGAAGAATTTCTGTGTATCTATCATATGAGTTACAAGATTCAGTTCGATGGCTAACGTCACGAAGTTAAGTGTGAGTCTGCGCAGTACTGGGGGGACCAACTGAAAAATCGTTCTATTTGACTCAGTGCCCTCCCATTGAAAACGACGGAGTCTGTTCGTCCATTTCTTTTACTGTCTATGGTATAGACCTCTCCAGAATATATCCCGCCTCCTAACTTCCGTATCCATCCAACTTCCAGGCGTGGATTGTCTATGGGAAATAACATGGCGTTTTGAAAGATCGTACCTGTCAAACTCTGTAGGTGACAAAGTAGAAAAAGCTGCTGGGCAGATTGGCCTACACACTTCTGCCATCTAGTTTCCACTGGATTTTTTGATTTTCGGTGCCGTTTGAGTAGTATAGTCTATAGTATACTACTTAAACGGCACCGACAATCCAAAAATACGGAAGTTACGGAGGCGGGACTTATTCTGGAGAGGTCTATTGCTATTCATAGACATATGTCTATGGTACTATTGGTCTTCTTTCCCGATACATTATCAAGAACACCTCAATCAAAGACCAATAACACCATTGGTTTGCAAACAGCATATGCCTACTGTTTTTAAATGATTTAGTTCAGTTCAGTTTATAGTTTTATTACAGTTTTTCTCAGTCGCTTTGGTGCTTTTTTCAGATCAGAATGAGAATTCTCATAACTATTAGTTCAACCTCCACAACATTTAGTCATTTGTGCACATCACAGTAGCAATTTTCCCTTCCTCTGAACAAATTGCAAATACTTTTGGACATGTATCAGTTGCTTTCATACAATTCTCTGCTGTTTTTTAACATTATCATTTGCTTATGTCATGTCAGTCAAAATGAACTATACTTATGAATGCTGAATAGTCGTTCCCAATAAAACTAATAGTCTTCATTTCATTGCTTGAGTCATTACCTACAAAATTGTTGAACTAGTTATCAAATTCTGTCACAATGCTGTAGAATTGCAACGAGCATACAGTAAAAATGTACGTATTCAGTGTCTTGTACTCACTTACTCACCTAACTACAGCAATGTGTAACTTTACTGTAGTTTTCAAATGGCTGTACAAGTAGTGTATAGTGCTGTCTTGAGCATGTTCAGGTAGTGTCACCGAGTTCTGACCTTTTTTTTGCATTGGAAAACACTGAGAGAACTGTCATAATGAAAACATGACAAAGCCATTTGACTATCTTGTTCATAAACGATGGTGTCAAGACTTCTCATTTTGATGACACTGACAGTTTCATTGACATGAATACCTGCTTTTGAGGAATGGACTATCCATTTTGAGCAAGTGACGTGCTTTTGTAGGTCATCCACTAGGTTTTGCAGTTTGCACTAATTGTTTTGAGAACTGCTGTGCAAATGTTAATAGTGATGTGAGAAAAGCACCAAAGCGACTGAGAAAAACTGTAACATTATTATTATTATTATTATTATTATTATTATTATTATTATTATTATTAATTGTATTATTATACATTATTCTCAGTCGCTTTGGTGCATTCCTCGAATCATAATGCACATTTGCACAACATATTACTAGATTTCTCAAACCAGTAGTCCAAACTGCACTGAAAATTGGATAACCTGCAAAAGCACATATCTTACTTAATATGTATGCCAATGAAACGGTCAGTGTAATCAAAATGACAAGTCATGATGCCATTATTATGTCAAGATAGTCAAACTGTTTTGTCATGTTGTCAATGTGATCGTTTACTCAAATGAACAATGTGCAAGGCAGCGCTAGTTTCTATTTCAAAACTACAAAGTTACACATTATTGTGTGTGGAGGGGGTTGATTGCAAGACAGTGGATATGTTGACAGATATTATGACAGTATAAAGAAAAGAAAGGCTTTTCAAATGAAAAACGGCCAATACAGTAAAACACCACATGATCAGAACTGTGCACTCTATACATCCTGACATTCCTGTCTGTCAGGTCACATACATTTATATATGCTATAGGCAGACTATGACAACAGTTATGACAACTATTCAACACATTTCCATGTAATGACACAGGCGATGAAATCAGGCCAATATCTTTCATTGGGTAGGACTAATCAACAGGGAACCATAGTGCCTTTTGACCAACATGACATTAGCCATTGAAAAAAAAAACAGCAGACATTTGTACAAAATCTGTTGCATGGATGTACGAAAGCATTGCCATTTGTTCAAAATGGGGAGAAACTGCTTCATGATGTGCACAAGTGATAAGATGATATTGAGTTGGAACAAATAGTTTTGAGAATTAACCTTCTGATCTGAGAAATTTGCCAAAGCAACTGAGAAAAACTGTAATTATGCTAATTAATAACTAACTAACTAATAACTTAGACATAGGCAACTAGCCTAGGCTACTGCACCCTTTTAATGCAGGTTAAACCATACAAATTTAGCCAACCCTACAAGGTATCGTTATCCTCCTTGTTTAGTTCTGATTAGGCTACTGAGAGTTATCCTAGTTGGAGAAAATAACAAATGGAAAGTATTACTGTGATAGAAATTTCAGCCCAGTTCTTATTAGTATTTTAGACGTTCCTTTCACTACCGCTAGGTGGCACTGTACTCATAGTTTCTGTTACAAGTTTCTGCTATCATGTCACCAGATCGATGTGTTTAGTACCTGTATATCGGCCTTTTGTCAAGCCATGTAAGACAAAGCAGGGCTTATATTATTTACAAACCAATCGAATAAACTCGGTACACTTCTATCTTTTTCTGTTTTTTTTAACCAGGTGAATGTCTTATTGGCTGACTAGTGAAGGACCATTCTTTTTGGAGTTTCTACAGCATTATCTTTTCCTAGATAAAAGTTATAAGAATGATAACTGTCATGACAACTGTTTTTCATCTGAAAACCCACATGAGCCATCTTTAGGCCTTCCCTTCAACAAAATAAAAGACAGTTATGTTTGTATAAACACATTAATGGGACCAAACTTGTGTGTCCTGCATTTTGCTAAATAATGTGCACTAAAGCATTCAACACGACTACAGTGAATAATACTCAGTTCAGTCCTAAGTTGAAATGGCTCATTCAGAACTTTGACTATCACCTGAGATGTGGTCCTTCAGTCATTCACAAAAGAAAGTAGCCCACACCATTAAACTTCAGTTCACTGGAACAGACAAGCTTTGGATACTTGGCTTTTTAAACTAGAAAGGCTACCTTGGCATTTAAACTAAGCACAGCTATGCCATCATGCTGTCAGGCAGTGCAACAACAAGAGGTTAAACTTTAAAATTCACACATGTACACACAGCTATTACAGTTTTTTTCAGTCGCTAACAAGCGTTTGTCTAACCAGTTGACACATTTTCAAAACTCTAAACACAATTAGCACAGCATCGGTCTTTTGTGGCCATACCATTCACACATTTCATGTCGTTTTCACCCAATATGCAGTCAGTGAACACATTTCCACAATGCTTACATTTTCTTAACAAACAAGCTATACTTCCCAACAAAACTATGGATTGTTTTAGTAGTATTTACGAATGTTAACACACAACATCCCACAATGGCAAACACAATATTCCAAACCTTAGATACAGTATAAAAACCTCTGCTTCTTATAGCAAACGTTTTTTTATCCCAGGTGCATCGCCTTTGATAATATCAGATGCGATGTTGATGAAAACATGTGGCCTAACTCTGAAGATCGCAGAGATTAGATACAGTAATGTTGTGCTTTTTTTTAGTTCCCCCCTTTTTATCTGGGCTTTTTGCTGTTGTTTTTTGTTCAGAATGCTCTTGTGTGTTTTGTTCACTGTAAGCAATACTGTAAAACTTTTTCTGTTCTATCGTACTGTATACAGTATTTCTACTGTACCTCCTGTAGTAAACAGTAAA
>NW_027468564.1:45986664-45989164 GCF_046254945.1 Alosa pseudoharengus
GATGGAGAGATGATGAAGGTGTGGGAGGAGGTGAATATAAAGCATGTGAGTGTAATAGAGGTGAAAGAGAGATAACTGGATGGAGTGAGGGTAGAAGAGGAGAGGAAGCCATTACGGAGAAGAAGAAGTGGGGAAAGAGAGCACATGAGAGGGTCGTGTGGCAGAGAGGCAGAGAAAAGGAAAAGGAAGACAGATATGAAGAGTGGAGTGAGAGAGAGAGAGAGAGAGAGAGAGAGAGAGAGAGAGAGAGAGAGAGAGAGAGAGAGAGAGAGAGAGTGGTAACTGCGGTATACTGTAGTAGAAAATGAGCAGCATTTCTTACTGAATGCAAAATATACAAGATTAGAAACATGAACAAATAATGAACACAAACTATCATTCCTCCTGGGGGAAGTAGACAATGTGTCCACCTAACTGCTGAGTATATTCAGTCCTGCCACATCCTGAGAGAGCAGCCCATGTTCCATGATCAATAATAATAATTCATAGGTGTGCTTTTTATTATTGTATTGTTGTTGTTGTTGTTTTTATCTGTGTTGTGTTTATTTTTTTCTGTCCATTTAATCAGCCAGGTGTTTTTATTATTATTATTATTATTATTATTATTATTATTATTATTATTATTATTTTTACTATTATTATTATTATTATTATTTTATTGAATCCTTTTGCAATACTGTAACATTTACATTCATGCCAATTACGCTTAAAGCCAATAACGCTTGTTGAAACACATTGATGAGAGAGAGAGAAAGAGAGAGAAAGAGAGAGAAAGAGAGAGAAAGAGAGAGGACATGAACGACACATGTGAGCGCCTTTGTGCTGATGTATCCTCTGTACTCTCTGCCCTTTCTTCTCCTTTTCTCTCCTCTCCTCTCCTCCCCTCCCCTCTACCCTTCTCCCCTCTCCTCTTCTCTCTTCCCCTCCCCTCTACCCTTCTCCCCTCCCCTCTACCCTTCTCCCCTCTCCTCTCTTCCCGTCTCCTTCTCTCTCTTCCCCTCTCCTCTTCACTCCTCCTCTCCTCTCTTCTCCTCCCCTCTACCCTTCTCCCCTCTCCTCTTCTCTCTTCTCTCTTCTCTTCTGCAGTCTGTCATGGGTGTGTCCTGTCTGTTAACTGCACAGCAACACATGTAAGCTGCCCTCCGCTTCTCCACACACAAGAGGGTTAGAGGATGAAAGAGATACAGAGGGAGGGAGGGAGGGAGGGAGGGAGAGAGAGAGAGAGAGAGAGAGAGAGAGAGAGAGAGGATGGACTGAAGGGGGACAAAAGAGGGCAAGAAAGAGAGATGTGATGAGATTCTACTGTGTTATCTGTAACACTAGCTCTGGCAACATTGTACCCAAACAGTCATGCTAATAAAGCTCCTTTGAATTTGAATTTGAACAGAGAGAGAGAGAGAGAGAGGATGAGGGGAAAGAGAGAGATTGATGGGAGAGAGAGAGAGATGGAGAGAGTGAGTGAGTGAGAGAGAGGGTATGAGGGGAGAGAGAGGTTGATGAGAGAGGAAGAGCGACAGAGATGGAGAGATTGAGAGAGAGGGGATGAGGGGAGAGAGAGGTTGATGAGAGAGAAAGAGAGATGGAGAGAGTGAGTGAGAGAGAGGTGATGAGGGGAGAGAGAGGTTGATGAGAGAGAGAGAGATGGAGAGAGTGAGTGAGATGGAGAGGGGATGAGGGGAGAGAGAGGTTGATGAGAGAGAGACAGATGGAGAGAGTGAGAGAGAGGGGATGGGGGGAGAGAGAGGTTGATGAGAGAGAGAGAGAGATGGAGAGAGTGAGTGAGAGAGAGGGGATGAGGGGAGAGAGAGGTTGATGAGAGAGAGAGAGAGAGAGAGAGAGAGAGATGAAGAGAGTGAGTGAGTGAGAGATATGAGGGGAGAGATAGGTTGATGAGAGAGAGAGAGAGAGAGAGAGAGAGAGAGAGAGACAGAAAGAGTGAGTGAGAGAGAGAGGGGATGAGGGGAGAGAGAGGTTGATGGGGGAAAGGTGGAAAGGGAGAGTGAGGGAGGGGGTAGAAAGAGGACGCTAAAGGACCTGTATAGAATCCTAGCACCTGTCTCTGGACTCTTAGAATATAGCCGCCCTATTGGCAGAATCAGGGCAGAGCCTTTGATGTAGTACCTGCCACCCTAAACTCCGGTCTCTGTGGAGAAATGCACACAAAATACCATCTCATAGAGGAGAACGGCTTCTCCCAAATAGCTCACACATACCTGGCAGCTGTTTTCCAGCAGATAATAGTGTCTGTGGTGCCTTCAACTGGGATTTGTGTTATTTCGGTTCGGTTTCTTCAACATGCTCCAAAAAAGTCCCTTACGAGCTTTTCCATACGCTTATCCAAAGCGGCTCTGCTGTATCGCTCATGTGAAATCAAGAGAAAAAGTTTTTTTTTTTTTTCTTTCTGGGAAATGCTCACTCCCTGCTGAGTCTCAGAACTCAATAATTCATGAAGTGTGACTCGCATGTGAAGCAGAAAACACCTCAGGAGAGAGAGAGGTGG